>NC_057799.1:94538255-94838255 GCF_018294505.1 Triticum aestivum
AGCCCCCCCGCCGCCCGAAGCCCCGCCGGAGCCGCCGGACCTCACCGGAGCCCGACGAGGTAGCCGCCGTTCGTTGCCGGTTTTCTGAAGAAAACCGATCCGTTTTTTTAGAAAACCCTAGATTTTTCTAGATCTATTTTTTATAGTTTTTTACGGTTTACTTATTTAGCGAGCATTCGCTCGTTCGTTCATTTTAACGGACGAGTTCACCATTTAGTTTCAGTTAACGAACGTCCGTTCATTAAACTGTTCGCCAGTATTTCTTTTTCTCGGATTTTCCGCGATTATTCCAGATCGCGATTTCTGATCCGATTTTCGTTTTAGTTTTTCTTTTCGCTCGTTTATCAGAATCAGGCGATTCAAGTGCCTAGAGTTTCGTATCGAAACCCTCTTTCCGTTTAACCAACTCAAACAACTTTTTGCTACTGTAAAATTTGACTTAGGTCTAGATTAGTAAACGAAGCTTGTTTCTTTCGCCGTTTGAGTTTCGTTGCTTCGTTTGTTTTGTTTCTTTTTGCAAACCGGAGTTCTTAAGTTGAACTTTCTGGTTAGATCTCTTATTTGAGTTTTACCCGTGCATTAGATGAGTACTTATTGTATGCTTGTTTGCTTGTTTGTTTGCGATAGAGTATCTGGAGTGCGCCGCTTGCTACTTCGAATCTCTAGGTTTCACGGATCATCCGCAAGGCAAGTAACACTTTGATCATACCTCTATACTACCCAGTTTTATTGCATTAGATCAATCCTCAAACTATTGCATGATTAGGATCTGATTAATATGTGGGTTTTGGGAAGTAGATGAGGTAGTGCCTATTACCTGTTATTTTATCAAACCTTTGGGAGTTACTTCTACGTTTGCTTATTTTTGTCATGCTATGCTAGTAGACGTGGATTGGGTGAGTGTATCCATGACAGATGTGACCTTGTTATTTAATGGTTTATTTAAGGTGGCAACTTTAATACACATCTGGGTGGATTGAGGCACCTGGGTATTCCAGCGATTGCCTGTTTCTTTTATGGACTGCCACCCAGGCTCAAAGGGATCATGAGAATATTCATGCTAGAAACTTCTGTGTGCAGCCACAAGCTACTATGGGCTCTAGCATAGTTGATTAAGTCGTGCGAACTCTTACAGTGGTAGACTAGCAGATGTAGGGGAAAGTAGGTGTAACTGTCTACCCGATCGTAAGGTGCTAGCGCTTCTGAAAGACTATGTCTCGGTCATCCGTTTCTCAAACACCATGTAGTGCGAGAAATCTAACGGAGGAGATTGAGTCTTGGGGGGAAAAGTGCGCAAACCTCTGCAGAGTGTATAAACTAATCATGGTTAGCCGTGTCCCCAGTTATGGACGTTTTGAGTATCTAGTATTTGGATTATCATGTGAATCTCATCATGTTACTTTAATTTTAATTTGTTGGGTTTTAATGATGATCCTTAATTGGGATTGAGAGGGTGTCTATCTTCTCAATGTTTAACAACCACCATGACAGTTAAATAAAATTTATTCCTTTGCAGTAGGGAAAAATTGGCTTTATGCAAAACTGTAACCATAGAGCTTTCCACCAGCCATATATGCATGTAGTATAGCATATTTCTGTTCATTACTCTCTATGTGTTACATTGCCAGCATATTCCATGTGCTGGCCCGTTTTCGGGCAGCAACGTTCATGTTGCAGACTTTTCAGACGACGAGTAAGGTGCTTTAGGTCGTGGTTCTATACTCAGTGATGCCGTTGGAGTTGATGGACTCACTTATCTTCCAAGCCTTCCGCTGTTATCGTTATTAGATGGCCTTAAGCCATATTTATTGTAATAAGTTCTCCTTTGGAGATATTCGATGTACTAAGTGTGTGATTTCTGCTCTGTTATAAATCCTTCGAGTACTGTGCATGTCAGCATTACTGATCCAAGGATGACACTGAAGCACAGAGATCAGACTATTTGAGGTCTGGTCGCTACAAGATGGTATCAGAGCACACGCTGACTGTAGGACACGACCACTAAGCTAAAGCCCTAGATCACTACTCACTCTTCTCATTTCTAACTCCTCACCTTTTCTACTCTTTTAGGATGGCGATTGCAAGGAACAAGTTCATGCAACCGGATGAAGATACATCCTTTGGACGCCACTTGAAGGAAGTGTCTAAGTATCGAGCATCGGAGTACCAAGCTTCACCGGGACCTACAACGCCACTTTACCAGAAGAGGAGCGTTGGATGATTCAAGTTCAAGTTCCAGGAAGGACGTTCATACCCGTCACTGAGCCCATAGAGTTTTCCTTTGATGCACCAACCTGGAGTCTAGGAAAGAGCATGGCAGCCCACATCACAATGGGACACATTGGAGAAGTTTACCACAAGGATCTCAAGGATACTATTTACCAGATTTCTGGGCGCCGAGATGAGCAATGGGAGATGATCGGCACCAGGAAAGATAGATCCATTGCAGCATTCATCCAGGAGTTAAACCAGCACATTCGTCGCCAGGAGAACCAGATGTGCGCAGGCATGATAGATCTGAAGAAGGCTATGACCAAGAACATGGAGTTGGAGGAAGAACTCAAGTCTACACGAGATGGATATGAGGAGGAAATAGCAACACTCGTGGAGAAGAATGAAGATCTGAAGAAAAAGCTAAAAGTGTTTTATGGGATTTCCCGCGACTGGAGGAGAAGATGATGATTGCAGTTGTCCAGAAAACTACATCATCATCGGCGACACCGACTCAGACCCAGACGATAGCGATGATGACTACGTTGACGAAGCTAGAGCAGATATCATGGAGTCTTCAACGGAGCAGTTTTTCTAGTCGACCACCATAACAGTAGTAGTATTTCCCCCATTTATCTAGTATAGCCCGAGCACTTTTGTAATGATAGTTAGACCGTTGTATGCCCTTGTTTGAATTGAATGAAGTGATATTGTTTGCATTTGTCTCATGTGGATATGGGTAGTGTTTTCTCTCTAGACCTCATTCTATTCTGTATTCTCATCTTTTCTAAACCCTCAGATGCCTCCGAGACGCGACAATGGATTTGCTTTCCCACCGGAGCTCACTCAGTTGATCCAGCAGTAGAATGCATTGATGCAGTTACTAGTCCAGAATCAGAATCAGGGGAACAACAACAACAATCCACCACCACCACCACCACCTGTTGATCACTTAACCCGTTTCCTTAGACTGGATCCGCCGGTGTTCTCCAGTAGCACCGAGCCGATAGTTGCAGATGATTGGCTCCGCAAGACAGGGAGAGAGTTGACCACTGCAGGATGCACGGATGCAGAAAAGGTGCGTTTTGCCGCACATCAGCTAGATGGACCCGCAGCATCATGGTGGGAGAATTTCATAGCCACTTATCCTATCGACACTGTCACATGGGATCAGTTTCAGCAGGCTTTCCGTACTGCCCATGATTCAGCAGGAGCTATGGCCATGAAGAAGCGTGAGTTTCGCAACTTGCGCCAAGGAGGACGAACAATTGGCCAGTATGTGGATGACTTTAGTAAGCTAGCACGTTATGCCCCAGATGACGTTGCTACGGACGCAGCTAAGCAGGAGAAGTTTCTAGAAGGACTGAATGATGAGCTGAGCATGCAGTTGATGGTAGCAACTTTCAACAACTACCAGGAGTTGGTAGATAGAGCTCTCATGATTGAAGGGAAGCAGCAGCAGATTGACAACCGCAAGAGGAAGTATGGACAAGGGAAGTACAATTCTGGAGCTCAGCAAAAGGCACGTTTTACCCCGAAATCGGGAGGACATTTTCAGCATACCCATGGAGGAGGGAGCTCGCATAATCATAATGGCCCCAAGAATGGGAATGGGAATGGAGGAAGCAACGGCCAGAACCGTACCAACCCATCAACCCCAGCCAAGAGAGACCTGAGCCAAGTCACTTGCTATAAGTGTCAGAAGACTGGACATTATGCCAATGAATGTCTTGAAGCCCAGAATGGAAATGGAAATGGAAGCTCTGGGAAGAAGCCGAACCCTTTCAACAGGGGACAGGTGAACCACATTAACGTGGAGGAGGTTGAAGCCCAGCCAGATGCAGTAATAGGTAAGTTTTTGGTTAAGTCATTTACTGCACTCGTTCTTTTTAATACTGGTGCATCGCATTCATACATATCAAGGGGATTTGTGGATAAGTATAAACTTCCCACCAAGGTTCTTAGAACACCTATGTTAGTAAGCTTACTAGGAGCGGAGTACATGGCCAGTCGAGGATGTTTTCAAGTGCCATTGAGTATAGGTAGGCATGTTTTCCCCTCGGATTTAATCATTTTGGAGTCCCAAGGTTTGGATGTGATTCTGGGTATGGATTGGCTATCGATGTATGGAGGAAACATCGATTGCGCCAGTAAGTCGATTTTGCTTACCACCCCAGAAGGGAGAAGGATCAAGTATGTATCACGGCATGAGCCGAAGAGGACACAAGTAAATTCCTTATCAATAGTTGTACAGGAGGAAGTATCAGTGGTGAAGGATTTCCCTGATGTATTTCCAGAAGAGTTGCCAGGCATGCCACCGGATAGAGACATTGAGTTTTTGATTGAGCTTTTGCTAGGCACAGGGCCGATATCTAAGAGACCGTACAGGATGCCCGCACAAGATTTGGAGGAAATTAAGAAGCAAATCAAGGAATTATTGGATAAAGGCTATATTCGCCCAAGTTCTTCACCTTGGGGATTGCCAGTGCTTCTAGTGGAGAAGAAGGATGGATCATTGAGGATGGTTGTTGATTATCGAGGATTGAATGAAGTGACAATCAAGAACAAGTACCCGTTGCCGATGATCAATGATCTGTTTGACCAGTTGCAAGGAGCTAAGGTATTTTCCAAGATCGATCTGCGATCAGGATACCACCAGTTGAAGATTCGAGAGCAGGATATACCTAAGATGGCTTTTACCACCAGGTACGGGCTGTATGAGTATACCGTTATGTCATTTGGTCTGACTAACGCACCTGCATATTTCATGAACATGATGAACAAGGTGTTTATGGATTTTCTGGATAAGTTCGTCGTGGTGTTCATTGATGATATTTTGGTCTACTCGAAGAATGAAGAAGAGCATAAGGAGCATTTGCGTTTGGTACTTGGTAAGCTCAGAGAACATCAGTTATATGCCAAGTTCAGCAAATGTGAGTTTTGGCTGAAGGAAGTAGGATTCCTCGGACATGTTATATCCGGAGAAGGAATAGCAGTAGACCCCACCAAAGTTGTCACTATGACAAATTGGGCAGCACCAACAACAGTTGGAGAGATCCGGAGTTTTCTTGGACTCGCAGGATATTACCGGAGGTTCATTGAGAATTTCTCGAAGATTGCAAAGCCCATGACGGAGTTATTGAAGAAGGATACCAAGTTCAAATGGACTGAGGAATGTGAGGCCAGTTTCCAGGAGTTGAAGAAACGTTTGGTTACATCACCCGTGTTGATTCTGCAAGATCAGCGCAAGGATTATGAGGTGTATTACGACGCTTCACGTCGAGGACTTGGAGCAGTGCTTATGCAGGAGGGAAGAGTTGTTCATTATGCCTCACGACAGCTTAAGCCCCATGAGTTGAATTATGCTACGCATGATTTGGAGTTAGCAGCCGTAGTGCATGCATTGAAGACTTGGAGACATTCTCTCATCGGAAATCATTGTGAGGTGTACACGGATCACAAGAGTTTGGAGTACATTTTCACACAGAAGGAGTTGAATCTCAGGCAAAGGAGATGGTTGGAGCTCATCAAGGACTATGATATGAGATTGCATTATCACCCAGGAAAGGCTAAGGTAGTAGCCGATGCGTTGAGCCGCAAGAGCCATGTCAATACACTCTTGACCAGAAAGTTACCGGAGGAATTAGCCGAGGACCTTCGCGAGCTATGTTTGGAGATGGTTCCGAGAGGCTATGTAGCAGCTTTGGAGATTCAGTCTACCTTGATGGATAAGATCAGAGAAGCTCAGAAGACTGACAAGGAGATTGCCTCTATAAAGGAGAAGATGAGCAAAGGAAAAGCTAAAGGATTTCGTGAGGATGAGCACGATACCTTATGGTTTGAGGACCGCGTTTATGTGCCTAACGATCCGGAGATCAGGAAGTTGATTCTGCAGGAGGCCCATGATTCGCCATACTCGATTCATCCAGGAAATACCAAGATGTATTTGGATCTAAAAGACACTTTCTGGTGGACCGGAATGAAGATGGATATTGCGGAGTACGTAGCAGTTTGTGATGTATGTCAGAGAGTGAAGGCAGAGCATCAGAAGCCAGCAGGATTGCTACAGCCATTGCCGATACCCGAATGGAAGTGGGATAAACTAGGCATGGATTTTATCACGGGATTGCCCAGGTCCCGCTCAGGCTATGACTCGATATGGGTTGTAGTCGATCGTTCGACGAAGGTAGCGCATTTCATCCCAGTAAAGACCACTTACACCAGTGCTAAGTTGGCAAAGATATACATGACCAGGATCGTATGTTTGCATGGAGTTCCGAGGAGCATTGTATCAGATAGAGGAACCCAGTTTACCTCAAAGTTCTGGAATCAGTTGCATGAAACTTTGGGTACCAGGCTAGAGTTCAGTAAAGCCTTTCATCCGCAGACAGATGGACAGACCGAGAGAGTCAATCAGATTTTGGAGGATACGCTGAGAGCTTGTGCGCTAGATTATGGATCTAGTTGGGACGACAATTTTCCATATGCAGAGTTTTCTTACAACAACAGTGATCAATCCAGTTTGAAGATGGCCCCTTTCGAAGCCTTGTACGGAAGGAGGTGCAGGACCCCGTTGTTGTGGGATGAAGTTGGAGATCGCCAGTTGTTTGGACCAGATTTGATTAAGGAGTCTGAACAGAAGGTGAAGTTGATTCGCAATAGGCTCAAGGTAGCCCAATCCAGACAGAAGAGCTATGCAGATTCAAAATGCAAGGAAACAGTTTACAAAGTCAGAGACAGAGTTTATCTATGTGTGTCCCCACTTCGAGGAGTTAAGCGCTTTGGAGTTAAGGGAAAGTGAGCGCCACGTTTTGTAGGACCCTATAAAGTTTTGGAGCGCATGGGAGAAGTTGCTTACAAGTTGGAATTTCCCGAAGGATTGTCAGGAGTTCATGATGTGTTCCACGTATCCCAGTTGAAGAAGTGCCACGCGGAGATGGCTGATATACCACTGAGAGATACGGTGCCGCTGGAAGCGATTCGGTTGGATAGTGATTCAACCTACGAGGAGAAACCAGTCAAGATTCTCGAATATGCCAGCCGAGTCACCCGCAGCAAGATTATCAAGTTTTGTAAAGTTCAGTTGAGCCACCACACCGAGGATGAAGCCACCTGGGAGCTTGAGGAAGACCTGCTGAAGGACCACCCTCACGTATTTTCTAGCCAACCCGAATCTCGAGGGCGAGATTCATCTTAAGGGGGGTAGGTTTGTAACATCCCAAATTTTCAATTTTGTAACATCCCAAATTTTCAATTTGGAATGTTATACACTAGATCATCATTGCATATCATATTTTATTGCTTTTGGCTTGATCCTAGAAATTCTACGCAACTCAAAGACCCTCAGAGAGAGTTGGGAATTTCGTTAATTTCATATTTGAGTTTTCTCAAATTTTGAAAACAGGATCATTTGATTTTATTTATTTTATCTTCAATTATTTCTATCATAAATATATGAGAGCGGGAATAAAATGACTTTCCCAAAAATAAAGAAATATTGAGGATTTAATAAAAAATCAAATAAGATTTTATTTTGGGAGTTTTTGGCTATTTTATTTGAATTTAGGAAAATTGTATTGTTTGCAAAACTGCATTTTAGGGCCAAGAAAATGTTCATCTATTCTAAATATTTTATTTAGACGGTGAAAATTTATTTTGGTATTTTTAGATTTTTTTATTTTCTAGGATTTATTTAAGTTTCGGCGGAATTTAAAAAAAACTGTTCGGACCGACCGGGCCGAAGGCCCGGCCAGCCCAGCCGCCCCGCCGCCTCGCTCGCGCCGTCGTGGCCGAGCCAGACTCCGGCTAGGAGTCCGGGAGCCTCCCGCTGCCGCCCTGGGCCCCTCCCCAAGCCGAGTCGCCCCCTCTTTAAATAGCCGCCGCCGCCCTCCTCACCCCGCCACCCCGACCCACACCGCCTCCCGACCCGCCGAGCCGCAGTCGCCGAAGCCCCACCGCCGCCCGAAGCCCCGCCGGAGCTGCCGGACCTCACTGGAGCCCGACGAGGTAGTCGCCGTTCGTCGCCGGTTTTCGGAAGAAAACCGATCCGGTTTTTTTAGAAAACCCTAGATTTTTTAGATCGTTTTTTTAGTTTTTTTCGGTTTACTTATTTAGCGAGCGTTCGCTCGTTCGTTCGTTTTAACGGACGAGTTCACCATTTAGTTTCAGTTAACGAACGTCCGTTCGTTAAATTGTTCGCCAGTTTTTCTTTTTCTCGGATTTTCCGCGATTATTTCAGATCGCGATTTCTGATCCGATTTTCGTTTTAGTTTTTCTTTTCGCTCGTTTATCAGAATCAGGCGATTCAAGTGCCTAGAGTTTCATCTCGAAACCCTCTTTCCGTTTAACCAACTCAAACAACTTTTTGCTACTGTAAAATTTGACTTAGGTCTAGATTAGTAAACGAAGCTTGTTTCTTTCGCCGTTTGAGTTTCATTGCTTCGTTTGTTTTGTTTCTTTTTGCAAACCGGAGTTCTTAAGTTGAACTTTCTGGTTAGATCTCTTATTTGAGTTTTACCCATGCATTAGATGAGTACTTATTGTATGCTTGTTTGCTTGTTTGTTTGCGATAGAGTATCCGGAGTGTGCCGCTTGCTACTTCGAATCTCTAGGTTTCACGGATCATCAGCAAGGCAAGTAACACTTTGATCATACCTCTATACTATCCAGTTTTATTGCATTAGATCAATCCTCAAACTATTGCATGATTAGGATCTGATTAATATGTGGGTTTTGGGAAGTAGATGAGGTAGTGCCTATTACCTGTTATTTTATCAAACCATTGGGAGTTACTTCTACGTTTTCTTATTTTTGTCATGCTATGCTAGTAGACGTGGATTGGGTGAGTGTATCCATGACAGATGTGACCTTGTTATTTAATGGTTTATTTAAGGTGGCAACTTTAATACACATCTGGGTGGATTGAGGCACCTGGGTATTCCAGCGATTGCCTGTTTCTTTTATGGACTGCCACCCAGGCTCAAAGGGATCATGAGATTATTCATGCTAGAAACTTCCGTGTGCAGCCACAAGCTACTATGGGCTCTAGCATAGTTGATTAAGTCATGCGAACTCTTACAGTGATAGACTAGCAGATGTAGGGGAAAGTAGGTGTAACTGTCTACCCGATCGTAAGGTGCTAGCGCTTCTGAAAGACTATGTCTCGGTCATCCGTTTCTCAAACACCATGTAGTGCGAGAAATCTAACGGAGGAGACTGAGTCTTAGGGGGAAAAGTGCGCAGACCTCTGCAGAGTGTATAAACTAATCATGGTTAGCCGTGTCCCCGGTTATGGACGTTTTGAGTATCTAGTATTTGGATTATCATGTGAATCTCATCATGTTACTTTAATTTTAATTTGTTGGGTTTTAATGATGATCCTTAATTGGGATTGAGAGGGTGTCTATCTTCTGAATGTTTAACAACCACCATGATAGTTAAATAAAATTTATTCCTTTGCAGTTGGGAAAAATTGGCTTTATGCAAAACTGTAACCATAGAGCTTTCCACCAGCCATATATGCATGTAGTATAGCATATTTCTGTTCATTACTCTCTACGTGTTACATTGCCAGCATATTCCATGTGCTGACCCGTTTTCAGGCTGCAACGTTCATGTTGCAGACTTTTCAGACGACGAGTAAGGTGCTTTAGGTCGTGGTTCTATACTCAGTGATGCCGTTGGAGTTGATGGACTCACTTATCTTTCAAGCCTTCCGCTGTTATCGTTATTAGATGGCATTAAGCCATATTTATTGTAATAAGTTCTCCTTTGGAGATATTCGATGTAATAAGTGTGTGATTGCTACTCTGTTATAAATCCTTCGAGTACTGTGCCTGTCAGCAACACTGATCCAGGGATCACACTGAAGCACAGAGATCAGACTGTTTGAGGTCTGGTCGCTACAGTGCCAGCGGAGACGGATGGTGATCAAATGACCCTTGATATTTGCAGCATATGGATGTGTAGCTCATTAAAACGAGGCACTAGGTGGAATATATATAGGTGTGCGTAACCGGTGAGCATCAGAAACCTCCTCTTTTTGAGCCATATGGAGTTAAGTTTCTCATATTTACCCCTAAGTTTCTTTCCCGTGAGTTTTACGGAAGGGTGACAAATATGCGTTCGCTGACTCTATCATGTTAAGTTTCTCAATCTTCTTCACTAAGTTTCTTTCTGAATTTTGCGCCTAGACAGGCTGCTCATTTAAATGAGGCACTAGGTGGAATATATATAGGTGTTCGGTGTGCGTCATCGACGAGCATTGTAAACTTCCTTTTTCTGAGCCATATGGAGTTAAGTTTCTTTCCCGTGAGCTCTACGGAAGGGTTACCAATTATGCGTTCGACAACTCCTCATTTGATCGAACGGTACACGTGATTCTCCCGCGGCAGACGAGCGTTGGACCACTCCTCGTTCGACCGAACGGTACACGTGATTCTCGCGTGGCAGGCGAGCGTTGCCTAATTCCAATTTCGAGCCCTATCATGTTAAGTTTCTTAATGTTCTTCACTAAGTTTCTTGCTGATTTTTGCGCCCTTCAGCATTTCCACATGGTTATTAAACCAACACCTCATCATAAGAGACCATTGTTTATATTTCATTTCAGGTCGGTACTCGCCATTGCAAAATCTCTCAACAAACATGGAGGAGAAGGATAGTGACCAAAGGAGCATCGCACCATCCATCGGCCGAAGTATATTTGATGTTCACGTGCAAAGTCTTTTCTAGATCGCATGAAATACGTTCACACAACGAGGGTTGAGATATGAGGGCATCAGGTCCATCGCCAAAATCACCTCTTTCGAGCTGGATGTAGTTAAGTTTCCTAATTAGGCACTAAGTTTGTTCTCTGTGAGCTCTAGGAGTATTTGACGGGGGAGGGATTGTGGGAAAATATGCATCGAGTCAGCCATATACCGAAGGATACACGAGATTTGTTGATCATCAGTACGTCGTCTATGTATAGGGTGACATTCTATCTTCCGAGCTTGTAGACATATACATACATTGCTCACTGTAGGGACCCAGAATTCTTACCTCACGAAAAAATCCAATCCCAGCACTTCCCTTTCATAATATATTAGACCACTTATTAGACATAGATACATCCAATGAGGACTGAGATACCCGTCTATCGGGAGGTGCTAATGAAATCACATATGTCGAGCTCCCTTGTAGTTAAGTTTCTCAATTTTAGCACTAAGTTCCTTTTTCATAACCTCTATTGAGAAGGTGATGGGAGAGGGGTGGTTTCCAAATGTGCATTGGCCATCCCTCGATTGAAGAACATATCTGATTCGTCTATGACAAGGCACTAGGTGAAATTTTCTCACGACAAGGCAAAATCTCTCAACCAGTTCCAGTGGAGACGGACGGTGATCAAACGATCTTTGATATTTGCGGCATATGGACGCATAGCTCATTAAAACGAGGCACTAGGTGGAATATATATAGGTGTGCATAATCGGTGAGCGTCGGAAACCTCCTCTTTTTGAGCCATATGGAGTTATGTTTCTCATATTTACCCCCTCTCCCGTGAGCTCTACGGATGGGTGACCAAATATGCTTTCGCCGACTCTATCATGTTAAGTTTCTCAATCTTCTTCACTAAGTTTCTTTATGATTTTTGCGCCTAGACAGGCTGCTCATTTAAATGAGGCACTAGGTGGAATATATATAGGTGTTCGGTGTGCGTCACCGGAGAGCGTTCTAAACCTCCATTTTCTGAGCCATATGGAGTTAAGTTTCTCATATTTAGCCTTAAGTTTCTTTCCCGTGAGCTCTACGGAAGTGTGTCGCCCGGATAATTAAGCTGCAGTAAACCTCTGTTAATGATGCCACGTCACCACGGCTATTGTTCCTAATCTCACGTTAGTTCGAAACCGATTCAAATTCAAATTCAAAATCAAGTCAAACGGTAAAAGTTTTCAAACATTAAAACTAAAATGTTTGGGTTGTGCCTAATAATGCATAGGTATTTATGGTGGAGAAATCACACTTTTATAAAATGTTAGACTACTCTAAAATGATTTAAACAGTGGAAAAAACAATTATTTAAACGCTTTAAAAAGATTAAAATAAATGAAAACTACTTTATTTAAAGTTCCCAACTTAATGTGGTTGTGGTATAATTAGAACTACCAATTTAGGATCTATTGCACTAATTAATAAAACTAAATAAACTTAAGAGATAAGTGAAAACAGAAAAGAAATAAATAAAAGAAGATTAACAGAAAAGTAAAAGAGAAGAAAGACCCCCCAACTGGGCCTCGACCCAGCAGGCCACCGGCCCAACTGGGCAAAGGCCCAACCGGCCGAACAACCCACTCCCTTATCCCCCCACGTCCTGAAACCCTAACCCCCCACCACACACTCCCTCCCCCCACTCGCTCTCTCCCCCCACTCCACCGATCCAGCTCGGGATCGGGGCGACCACGCCCCCGCCCCCGTCAACGACACCAACCAAGATCACCGTCGCCTGCCGTTGTCGTTGACTCCTTGCCCCTACTCTCCCTCGCGCGACGCCCGCCGAAAGCTGCGGCCACGCCTCGCGCCGACTGCGCCACCGACTGGATCGCCACCTCGCCGTCGCCGGAGCAACCTCACCGGCCTGCCTCCTCCACAACACCGTCGTCCTCATCGACCACCCCGACCCCCACTGCCCTTTTCCCTACCGGCCCCGTGAGCTTCCCCACCCTCCTCTCTCTGCCGTGCCGCGCGCCCGCTTCGCCGTGGCCGCGCCCTCTCCCTCGCTGCTCCCTTGTCCCGTGCACGTGCCGTCCGGACGCACACGGCACCCGCGCCTGCGCCGTGCTGTCGTGCCGCGCACGCACACCCCCGCATCACCGCGCCTCCCCCGCGGCCTACCGCTGCTCGCCTGCCGGTGTTCTCCACCACCTCTGCTGACCGGTGTCATGGGAACCGGCGACAGCGCCGATGGCGTTGCCTGAGTCCCAGCGCCTGGGCTCGCCCCAGTCGGGTGCGCCCCTGTCGGCCACGCCGGGCTGCGCCCGCGCCCGTAACCCCGCGCGCCCGCTAAGGCCCTGGCCCAATGACGCCCCAGAACATTTTTTTTAAGAAAATAATATAAAAATGAATTAATAAAATTAATAATTAATTATTTCATTAGTGAATTAATTAAGTTAATTAATCAGGTTTAATTAATCTTATGAACTAGTTAGTTTAATTAAACAGTAACTAGATTAGCTAAATCCTAATTAACCTAAACAGAGTATGACAGGTGGGTCCCGCACGTCAGTTTGACCCAGTCAACGCCCTGTTGACTGCTGACGTCATGATGACGTCAGCTTACACTATTTTGGATAATGTTGATTTAAAATAAATAAGTAAATTCTAAAAATGATTAAATCTTTTAAAATTAATAAAAAATAAACCGTAGCTCACATGGAAAAACTTTGTACATGAAAGTTCCTTAGAACGAAGAGACGAATCCGGAACGCAGCCCGTTCGTCCGCCACACATCCCTAGCATAGTGAACACACAACTTCCTCCTCCGGCTCACCTGTTCGAAAACGCGAAACACCGGGGATACTTTCCCGGATGTTTCCCCCTTTCGCCGGTATCACCTACTACCGCGTTAGGGCACACCTAACACCGTTCATTGTCTTGTCATGCATCATCGTGCATATGTTTGCTTTTATATTTATTGTTTCTTCCCCCTCTTCTCTCGCTAGACACCGAGACCGACGATGCTGCTGCCCAGTTCGACTACGGAGTTGACAACCCCTACTTGCCAGAGCAACCAGGAAAGCCCCCCCCCCCTTGATCACCAGATACTGCCTATTCTTCTCTATACTGCTTACATTAGAGTAGTGTAGCATGTTACTGTTCGGTTACTCCTATTCTGTTGCATAGCCTGTCATTGTTGCTACAGTCGTTGATACCTTACCCGCAATCCTAAATGCTTAGTATAGGATGCTAGTTTATCATCATTGGCCCTACATTCTTGTCAGTCTGCCTTGCTATACTATCGGGCCGTGATCACTCGGGAGGTGATCACGGGTATATACTATACATATATACATACTATACAGATGGTGACTAAAGTCGGGTCAGCTCGTTGAGTACCCGCAAGTGATTCCGATGTGGGGGTTGGAAGGACATGTGGCTCCATCCCGGTAGAGGTGGGCCTGGGTTCCCGACGGCCCCGGACTGTTACTTTGAGGCGGAGCGACAGGGCAGGTTGAGAACACCTAGGCGAGAGGTGGGCCTGGCCCTAGTCGGCGTTCGTGGTTACTTCATAATAACATGCTTAACAAGATCTTGGTATTTGATCTGAGTCTGGCCACTGGCCTATACGCACTAACCAACTACACGGGAACAGTTATGGGCACTCGACGTCGTGGTATCAGCCGAAGCCTTCTTGACATCAGCGACTGAGCGGCGCGTGCCGGGTTGGACTGGAACGCCTGCTCTTGTATAAGGGAGGCTAGGTCTGCTCACTGGCCGCGTACGCAACATGCAGGTGTGCAATGGGTGATGGGCCAAGACCCCTACGCGCATAGGATCTGGTTGGGGCAGCGACGTGTTGATCTTCCGAGGCCGGGCATGACCCAGGAAAGTGTGTCCGGCCAAATGGGATCGAGCGTGTTGGGTTATGTGGTGCACCCCTGCAGGGAAGTTTATCTATTCGAATAGCCGTGTCCCTCGGTAAAAGGACGACCCGGAGTTGTACCTTGACCTTATGACAACTAGAACTGGATACTTAATAAAACATACCCAGACAAGTTCCAGAGACATCCCGGTGATCGCTTTCCCACAGAGCGACGAGGAGAGGATCGCCCGGTAGGATTATGCTATGCGATGCTACTTGGAGGACTTCAATCTACTCTCTTCTACATGCTGCAAGACGGAGGCTGCCAGAAGCGTAGTCTTTGATAGGACTAGCTATCCCCCTCTTATTCTGGCATTCTGCAGTTCAGTCCACCGATATTGCCTCTTTACACATATACCCATGCATATGTAGTGTAGATCCTTGCTTGCGAGTACTTTGAGTACTCACTGTTGCTTTGCTCCCTGTTTCCCCCCTTTTCCCTCTTCTTCCCGGATGCCCCAACCAGATGTTGGAGCCCAGGAGCCAGACGCCACCGTCAATGACGACCCCTACTACACTGGAGGTGCCTACTGCTACGTTCAGGCCGCTGACGACGACCAGGAGTAGTTTAGGAGGATCCCAGGCAGGAAGCCTGCGCCTCTTTCGTTCTATATCCCAGTTTGTGCTAGCCTTCTTAAGGCAAACTGATCTAAGTCATGCTTACGTAGATCCAACTGATCTAAGTCATGCTTACGTACAGACAACAAGTTTCATATGTATTGTATAGTACCACCTCGCCTCTTTGCGTATAATTTCACCAATTTATATATGAGTACAAGTTGAAATCAATAAGCTTCTTGAGAATTATGCGATTAAATTGGCTGAAGCACAACAGGCACGCCATTCAAGGAGGGATTACTGGGAGAAAATGATGCCATTAAATGGACTGATGCACAACGGCCACTCCATTCATGGAGCGATTAGCGGAAAAAATTGAAGTGATTAAATCGGCTGATGCACACAACCAGGCCGCTCTTGTGGCCAACTAACTATTTACTTTTAATATAATTTGAAGGTTTTGTTGCATATTATTGATAAAACACATATAATTTTCCACAAAAAAGACCACACATATAATACATATGGACTCGATTTTTTTGACAAAAAATTGCAGGTGTCTACTGTCCGATTCTATCACATTGGATGTTAAGGAGACCGTGGTGCAGGATACCTGTTTCAAATACAGTCGTGGCTCCGCCCATTCGTGCTAACACCGTCGAGATAGAGGTCAGAATCATGGATGGCGACGAACGACTTATCAATACCAGGAAACCCATCTCGCTTGTTCTGTCAATCGCATACCTAGCATCGAGATCACATTTACACTCGCAAAGTTTTTGGGTTTTGCGTGGAAACTAGAATTTTATCAAGAGTTCACATTATTGTGTAACTTTCCTAACTTTCAAAGAAGAACTCCAAAAGTCACAGCCAATAGGCCATGTGTTGTCTACCAACTACAGCCTTAACGTGGCTAACACATTTTTTACTATGACCAATCTTAACAAGGTTCATCATCCATTCACCAGGAGGGCCTTGACTTCCTTCACTACTTATAAGTTTAGTTGTTTAACTACACTGTTATCTACTTCACGGTAATTGGTGATTTAGTTTGTAATGATGTATGCATCAAGTTTGGTAATTGGTGATTAAGTTTGGACTTGGGAGGATGCATGCATCAAGTTTAACAGAGACTGGTGTTGAATAGATGTATAAGTTGGCCACCGTTTGTGATGGTAGCAAACATTAGAATTGACAACTTGGATGGTTCGGGCGTGCAAGCATTTATTTCTCCTGTTGCAACCCACTTGCACATTTGTTATGAAAAATAAATGGAGCACTCTTGAACATAAGGAAATTTTATCTCGTTGCAACACATGTGCATGTGGCGGACTGAGACGAGGAAGGGGGGAATAAGTGGAGGCATGAGACGTGTAACAATCTCTCCCGTTGCAACGCACGCGCATTTGTGCTAGTATATATATGTGTGTTCCGTGTGCGTCACCGGCGAGCGTTGTAAACCTCCTTTTTTTGATCCATATGGAGTTAAGTTTCTCATATTTATCCTTAAGTTTCTTTCCCGTGAGCTCTACGGAAGGGTCACCAATTATGCGTTCGACGACTCGTCGTCCGATCGAACGGTACACGTGATTCTCCCGCGGCAGACAAACGTTGCCTAATTCCAATTTCGAGCCCTATCATATTAAGTTTATTAATCTTCTTCATTAAGTTTCTTTCTGATTTTTGCGCCTTCCTTCAGCATTTCCACATGGTTATTAAACCAACACCTCATGATAAGAGACCATTGTGTATATTTGAGGTCGGTGCTCGCCGTTGCAAAATCTTTCAACAAACATGTGAGGAGAGGGATGGTGACCAAAGGAGCATCGCGCCATCCATCGGCCGAAGTATATTTGATATTCACCTGTGAAGTCTTTTCCAAAACGCATGAAATACATTCACACGAAGAGGGTTAAGAAATGAGGGCATCAGGTCCATCGCCAAAATCACCTCTTTCGAGCTTCATGTAGTTAAGTTTCCTAATTAGGCACTATGTTTGTTCTCCGTGAGCTCTAGGAGTACATGACAGGGGAGGGATTGTGGGAAAATGTGCATCGAGTGAGCCATAAACCGAAGGATACATGGGATTTGTTTGTCATCATTATGTCATCTATGCATAGGGTGACATTCTATCTTCCGAGCTTGTAGACATATACATACGTTGCTCACTGCAGGGACCCAGAATTCTTACCTCACGAAAAATCCAATCCCAGCACTTCCCTTTCATAATATATTAGACCACTTATTAGACATAGATACATCCAATGAGGACTGAGATACCCGCCTATCGGAAGTTGCTACTGAAATCACATATGTCGAGCTCCCTAGTAGTTAAGTTTCTCAATTTTAGCACTAAGTTTCTTTTTCATAACCTCTATTGAGCAGGTGATGGGAGAGGGGTGGTTTCCAAATGTGCATTGGCCATCCCCCGATAGAAGAACATATCTGATTCGCCTATGACAAGGCATTAGGTGCGATTTTCTCATGACAAGGCAAAATCTCTCAACCAGTGCCAGCGGAAACGGATGGTGATCAAATGACCATTGATATTTGCAGCATATGGATGCGTAGCTCATTAAAACGAGGCACTAGTTGGAATATATATAGGTGTGCGTAACCGGTGAGCGTCGTAAACCTCCTCTTTTTGAGCCATATGTAGTTAAGTTTCTCATATTTACCCCTAAGTTTCTTTCCCGTGAGCTCTTGGGAAGGGTGACCAAATATGCGTTCGCCGGCTCTATCGTGTTAAGTTTCTCAATCTTCTTCACTAAGTTTCTGTCTGATTTTTGCGCCTAGGCCGGCTGCTCACTTAAATGAGGCACTTGGTGGAATATATATAAGTGTTCGGTGTGTGTCACCGACGAGCATTGTAAACCTCCTTTTTCTAAGCCATATGGAGTTAAGTTTCTCATATTTAGCCTTAAGTTTCTTTCCCGTGGGCTCTACAGAAGGGTCACCAATTATGCGTTCGACGACTCCTCGTTCGACGGAATGGTATACGTGATTCTCCCGCCGCAGACGAGCGTTGCCTTATTCATATTTCGAGCCCTATCATCTTAAGTTTATCAATCTTCTTCACTAAGTTTCTTTCTGATTTTTGCGCCTTGCTTCAGAATTTCCACATGGTTACTAAACCAACACCCCAAGATAAGAGACCATTGTGTATATTTCAGGTCGGTACTCACTGTTGCAAAAATTCTCAACAAACATGAGAAGAGAGGTATGGTGATCAAAGGAGCATCGCGCCATCCATCGGCCGAAGTATATTTGATATTCACATGCGAAGTCTTTTCTAGAACGCATGAAATACGTTCACATGACGAGGCTTGAGATATGAGGGCATCAGGTCCATCGCCAAAATCATCTCTTTCGAGCTTGATGTAGTTAAGTTTCCTAATTAGGCACTAAGTTTGTTCTCCGTGAGTTCTTGGAGTATGTGACGGGGGAGGGATTGTGGGAAAACGTGCATCGAGTCAGCCATATACCGAGGGATACACGAGATTTGTTTGTCATCTGTACGTCGTCTATGTATAGGGTGACATTCTATCTTCCGAGCTCGTAGACATATACATACGTTGCTCACTACAGGGACCCATAATTCTTACCTCACCAAAAAAATCCAATCCCAGCACTTCCCTTTCATATACATACGTTGCTCACTGTAGGGACCCAGAGTTCTTACCTCACGAAAAAAATCCAATCCGAGCACTTTCCTTTCATAATATATTAGACCACTTATTAGACATAGATACATCCAATGACGACTGAGATACCCGTCTATCAGGAGTTGCTACTAAAATCACCTCTATCGAGCTCCCTTGTAGTTAAGTTTCTAAATTATAGCACTAAGTTCCTTTGTCATAACCTCTACTGACCAGTGATGGGAGCGAGGTGGTTTCCAAATGTGCATTGGCCATCCCTCAATAGAAGAGCATATCTGATTCGCATATGACAAGGCACTAGGTGCAATTTTCTCATGACAAGCAAAATCTCTCAACCAATGCCAGCAGAGAGGGATGGTGATCAAATGACCATTGATATCTACAGCATATGGATGTGTAGCTCATTAACGAGGCACTAGGTGGAATATATATAGGTGTGCGTAACCGGTGAGCGCCGGAAACCTCCTCCTTTTGAGCCATATGGAGTTAAGTTTTTCATATTTACCCCTAAGTTTCTTTCCCGTGAGCTCTACGGAAGGGTGACCAAATATGCGTTCACCGACTCTATCGTGTTAAGTTTCTCAATCTTCTTCACTAAGTTTGTTTCTGATTTTTGCGCCTAGACGGGCTGCTCATCAAAATGAGGAACTAGGTGGAATGTATATAGGTGTTCAGTGTGCGTCACCGGCGAGCATTGTAAACCTCCTTTTTCTGAGCCATATGGAGTTAAGTTTCTCATATTTAGCCTTTAGATTATTTCCCGTGAGCTCTACAGAAGGGTCACCGAATATGCGTTCGACGACTCCTCGTTCGACCGAATGGTACACGTGATTCTCCCTTGGCATTGCCTAATTCCAATTTCGAGCCCTATCATGTTAAGTTTCTCAATCTTCTTCACTAAGTTCCTTTCTGATTTTTGCGCCTTTCTTCAGCATTTCCACATGGTTATTAATCCAACAACTCATGATACGAGACCATTGTTTATATTTCAGCTCGGTACTCGCGGTTGCAAAATCTCTCAACAAACATGAGAGGAGAGGGATGGTGACCAAAGGAGCATCGCGCCATCCATCGGACGAAGTATATTTGATATTCACCTGCGAAGTCTTTTCTAGAACGCATGAAATATGTTCACACGACGAGGGTTGAGATATGAGGGCATTAGGTCCATCACCAAAATCACCTCTTTCGAGCTTGATGTAGTTAAGTTTCCTAATTAGTCACTAAGTTTGTTCTCCGTGAGCTCTAGGAGTACGTGACGGGGGAGGGACTATGGGCAAATGTGCATCGAGTCAGCCAAATACCGAAGGATACACGAGATTTGTTTGTCATCAGTACGTCGTCTATGTATAGGGTGACATTCTATCTTCCGAGCTCGTAGACATATACATACGTTGCTTACTGCAGGGTTCTTACCTCACGAACAAATCCAATCCCAGCACTTCCCTTTCATAATATATTACACCACTTATTAGACATTGATACATCCAACAAGGACTGAGATACCCGTCTATCGGGAGTTGCTACTAAAATCAGCTCTGTCGAGCTCCCTTGTAGTTAAGTTTCTCAATTTTAGCACTAAGTTCCTTTTTCATAACCTCTATTGAGCAGGTGATGGGAGTGGGGTGGTTTCCAAATGTGCATTGGCCATCCCTCGATAGAAGAACATATCTGATTCACCTATGGCAATGCACTAGGTGCAATTTTCTCACGACAAGGCAAAATCTCTCAACCAGTGCCAGCGGAGACGGATGGTGATCAAATGACCATTGATATTTGCAGCATATGGATGTGTAGCTCATTAACGAGTCACTAGGTGGAATATATATAGGTGTGCGTAACCTGTGAGCGTCGGAAACCTCCACTTTTTGAGCCATATGTAGTTAAGTTTCTCATATTTACCCCTAAGTTTCTTTCCCGTGAGCTCTATGGAAGGGTGACCAAATATGCGTTCGCCGACTCTATCGTGTTAAGTTTCTCAATCTTCTCCACCAAGTTTCTTTCCGATTTTTGCGCCTAGACGGGCTGCTCATTAAAATGAGGCACTATGTGGAATATATATATGTGTTCAGTGTGCGTCATCGGCGAGCGTTGTAAACCTCCTTTTTCTGAGCCATATGGAGTTGAGTTTCTCATATTTAGCCTTAAGTTTCTCATATTTAGCCTTAAGTAAAAATAATAATAATTGATGGAAAACTATGGCACGGTGAAATTACATGGTCGTGAAAAATAGAGGTAAGCTTCATACTCTATTGTTAAAACCATCCGAAAATTCATGGGAGCGCTTGTCCTCGCCTGAGCACACTATTAGTGATGCTGGTTCGCATTGGGATCTACGCCAATGCGCGTATTTAATGTGTCATATGTGAGAGCAAGCGGGCAAATATTAAACTATTCCTACAGCTGGTGATGGACCTGCCGCATCGCATATCTCCGAAATACCACTCGCATCCCAAGTTGCACCACTCGCCAAAATACTCATTTGCGACATGGCGAATTTAAGAAAAAATGATCTACGGACATGTGGCATGGACTTTTCATAAAAACTTTGCCATGTCACCAGTACAAATTTTCTTACACTCCCCTACACATGGCAAATTTCTTACCCACAATATTTGTATTGAACTTACCATGGAAAGTTTATTTACACTATATTTTGGCATGGCAAACTTGCTTATGTTCACTTTTTATATAGTTTTTTTGACATGGATCATGGAAATTCTTTTTGTACATAACATGTATACCACAATATTTTTTGTTTGCCATCTAGGAAAATATAGGTAAAAAAATTTCGCAACATGGAAAATCTAGGAAATATCGATCTTGTGAGCATTTTCCGTAGAAAAAAAATGCCCACATGGCAAGTTTCACTTTATTTTTGAATTGTTTGGATTGTTTCTGACAGGGGGAGTCGGTATGTATATGAGCTTGTTGCTTTGCGATCCTATACAGTATCAGTAGCATGACGTCACAATATTTGCATCCAATAATGAGTTAATAATGCCAAGAATAGCGATCCCCGCAAAAAAAACAAATATCGATCAAAAAGAGGACGTTCATCTTCATTTTGCAATATGCTACACCAACTGTATAGTACGACAAACTGCCGTGACGGCAATGCCTCAAGCCTATCTGCCCCAACACACGGGCCCACAGCAGCATGTTCATTGTTGCCTCGGCGTATACAAACCAGTATTTTCGTTGGTCATTATTGTCGTGCCCACGTGCATGTGTGCCATTGGTCCATACTAGTGCAAATGCCCGTGCGTTGCAACGGGGAAAAATTCCGCTTCACGACATGTCATGGGAAACATTTTGATCTATTCATAATGGGACAACAGTTTGTTATGAAAAAATATGTATCATTTCAGGATCACGAGTTCACAACACGGAGCTTAGGACATGTGGTATGATTCATAGTATATGATCTGATTGACAATGTTTTCTTATGAAAAGCTTTTGATCTATTCATAACTTCATGGCAATATAAACAACACCAAAAGTGATGAAATTGAATAAGTAATAAAATAACATTGTGCGCTTCAATGGAAATAAAACTGATGCAAATTTAGTAAGGAATATTAATACCTATCGCAACATTCAGGAAAAAAAAATCCTAGTTCATGTTGGCCAGGTCCAGAAATTATGTCACGGGACAACAGAGGCTTATGTAAAAAAAGATGCATTATTTGAAGATCACCACAGGGGTACGATTCGAAGTAAGTTGATATTATTGACAACATTTTGTTATGAATTTTTTCTTTTATTCATAACATCATGACAATATAAAGAACATTAAAATTAATAAAATTTATATCGTGTAAAAATTTATATCCTAGTTCATGTTGGCCAGGTCCAGAAATTATGTCACGGGACAACAGAGGCTTATGTAAAAAAAGATGCATTATTTGAAGATCACCACAGGGGTACGATTCGAAGTAAGTTGATATTATTGACAACATTTTGTTATGAATTTTTTTTGTTTTATTCATAACATCATGACAATATAAAGAACATTAAAATTAATAAAATTTATATCGTGTACTTCGACGGAAAATAAATTTGTCACAAATTTAGGAATATTAATTCCAATTGCAACAATCTACCAAGCATTAAATCATTGAGCGTCCTCTCCTTTGATTACGAGGACTCCTTCCTATAAATTACTTCTTTTTGTTTAATGCAATTACCAATCATTGTGCAATGTCCTCCTTTTATTCTTTAGATGCTACGCTTGTGCGCCTATCCTTACGGTGCAGCTTCCTTCTTATAGCGATGCAATGGCAGCTGCATTTAATCCTCCAGATTTGTATTTTAATTATTTCATACTAGCCCACAATTTCGGGTTCCTTTAATTATGCACCATCCAAAGTTCAGATATCAGCCCACAAATATCCTTCATTTAATTATGCGCCATGCAACTTTCAATATAATCCCACAAATCTCGTAATACAATACCTCCTTTAATTATGCACCATGGAAAGTTCAAATATCTGCCCACAAATCTCGTAAACACCGACGTTTTATTGCTCGATAATGCAGTGTGCAAAGCCTCTCCCACCTTGCATATGAGGAGTCCGTTCAATTAGCTCACGGCAGAAAACTATGTTGAACGTATATAACTTGATGAAAATCAATTTTGTGTAGCAATGTGGGACTATTAAACCCGTAATATCTATGGTCATTAAGACCACGGGATCAAAAATCTATTTTTGTGCCCGCTGATCATGTTTACTTGCGTTGACGGACTTCGGCCTATCAGCTGGAGCGCCGGGTAGAGGCCCAATTGTGTGGCCTTTGTGCTTCTCCGAAATAAAACTAATACAACCGTCTCCGATCAAGATGGTTTGGTTGTCTACTTGGTCATGGTAGTCAGAGTGATATTGCGAGGTGTATGTAGTTCGAATCCGAGGTTAATGTATATTTTCTGCTGCATTGTTATTAGGTAGAAGGCCCAACTTAGCAGCCACTGGGCCACAACGTTGCGCAGCCCACATACGAAATTCTGGATGAATAATTTATTTATTTATGTATGCATAAAAAATTAGTACCACCTCGGATAGAACAAAATATCTGCGACGTACGAAAAAAATTCTTAAAAATATGTTGACGGACCAAACCATGATGGACCAAACCAAGAATATCACCTCGCTTTAATAGTAGGTATAGATAAGTAGAGCAGGCGAGCTCGTTCGCCCTAACGCCGCTCCAATCTAAAAAAAATTACTACTAGTCCATGATTACATTTATTTATGTTATTCTTCTTCTCTCAGGTATTTTCTTGGCTTGCCAAACTCCAATAGTAATAGGTGTGACGAATGCTTGGAGATTTTTTTTCATGAATATGCAAAAGGCTTGCATATCATTCTATTGATAGAGAGAAAGAGAGGGTATTGATCGTGGCATCACGGAAGACCGTGCACGCATAGGCCGCGATAGCGTTAGCACGATGGCACGAACTAGGGATTGCACATCCCCCAAAGAGAAAGTCTGCGTCTAAGGGATAATGGTTCCTGGTCTACGAGCGCCCGCGTGAACCCAGCCGCAAGCCTTTTCTTTGATCACGTCAATGAGCCGGTAAACCAAGCGCCGCTCCCCATCGAAGATGCAGCTATTACGTTCCTTCCATATCCGCGATGCTGTGAGAATGAGGAGGGATCCCAATGAAACCCATGTTACTAACATTAGTAGAAAAATGGTCTAATGTGAAACTCATTAGTCCTGGTTTGCAATTAAACCGGCACTAATGTGATCATTAGTGCCGGTTCCAACGGCTAGGCGGGCGGCGCTCATTAGTACCGGTTCGTGGCGAACCTTTAGTACCGGTTCGTGCCACGAACCGGTACTAAAGAGGTGGTGACCTTTAGTACGGGTTGGTGGCTCCAACCGGTACTAAAGGGGGGTCTTTAGTACCGGCTGGAGCCACCAACCGGTACTAAAGGTGGTGGCCTTTAGTACGGGTTGGTGGCTCCAACCGGTATTAAAGACCCCCCCTTTAGTACCGGTTGGAGCCATCAACTGGTACTAAAGGTGGTGCGCTGCCACCCGCAATGCACAATGTTTAGTCCCACCTCGCTAGTTGATAGGAGCTCGCACCGGTTTATAAGCCCCGCCACGGCTACCATGTCGAGCTCCTCTCTAAGCAGGCCTTTGTGGGCCTATTGCAAGTCTTTTGCCCTGTGGGGCCTACTGGGCTGTACGGGCCTGCATCCTGGCCCAACTAGAGATTGGGTTTCTAGTCGTATGTAGGCCGTGCCGGCCCAGTAGGCGGACTGTTTTTGCTTTATTTCAAAAAAAAATCCTTACCAACCGGGACTAAAGGTCCCCCAGACCACGGCGCGCCTTGTGCCACGTGGTGGGCCTTTGGTCCCGGTTCGTGTTGAACCGGGACTAAAGGGGGGACCTTTAGTCTCCACTCTTTAGTGCGGGTTTCAGAACCGGTACTAAAGGTCCTTACAAACTGGCACTAAAAGTCGTTTTTCTACTAGTGTATGGGGAACGTGCATCAGTAATGGCTGAAAGGGGGAAATGCATCTAGACAAGCTCCCTATATACATCACAAATTAACACAAACATTATAATGCACATCATCATGTACATGTGGGGGATTTTTTACTTGCTGGATTCTTTCTGTCGGCGGGAACGGGTACACGGAGAAGCAGACTTGGTGCCGCCAAGCTCGGGATCCGCCGAGCGGGCTTTGGGGGTGCTCAGGGGCTTGTCGCCGTGCACTTGCTTTCTTGGGCACACGGGCTCTCGTTGTGGCCAGCCACCCCAGAGATTTGGGAGGGGGACACATCAGAGAGGCCCATCCCAATGGAAAATGGCAGTACCCACTATTTGGCATGGTGCAGAACAGGGATTGTGCGAACACGCACCCTCCCTTCCCGGGCGCGCTAGTTTCTGCCGGCCCACTTTCAAGCGTGGACCCCCCTTCCCCCCGTGTTCTTTGTTTTTACTTTTGTTCTTGTCTTTTCTATTTTTGTTTTATTCTTTGTTAAAATAATTTGGGATCACATAAGGTTCTAAACTTTTATAAAATTGTGAATTCTGAAGAAAATGTTCAAGAAATCTTAAATGTGAATGGATTCAAAAAATTCATGATTTCTAAAAAAACTTAAAGTATTTCAAAATTGGTTGAGACATTAATAAATGTTTATGAACATGGAAAAATGTCCGCTTACTCAAACAATGTTCATGATTTCATAAAAAATGCAGAGGGAAAAAATCGTGTAGTCAAAAAAATGGTCATCATCTTTTAAATTTTTTAGAGAAATTCAGAAAAATAGTTGCCGATTTAAAAATGTGTTGACAGTTTCAAAAAATGTTCGTCAATTTTAGAAAATGTTCAGTATATTCAAAGAATGATCTAGGATTTTTGAAAAATAAATTCCAGAATTTCAGAAATTCTTCACAGATTTGAAAAGATACATGAACTCAAAAACAAAAAAATGTTCTAAAGTTTCAAAAATTCTTCCCAAATTTCAAAAAATCATCGCCGGTTCAAAATTGTTCTGGAAGCCCAGTATTTACGAGTTGGTGCAATTCTTACGAAATCTGATGTTGAAATGGACTCTGTAGCTATCCACATAAGAAAACTTTCGTGACACAAACTTATGCACCACATGGAGTTATGCTGTTCGTATAGAATTCTTGCAGTAGCAAAATAAAACAACTTAAACAAACACTAAATATTAATCACACTCAGGCATTATGGCAAGCATTTCGTCAAGCAATTATTGGATATATCAAAAGGCCATTTGTTATGCTGGAAGGTGTAGATTACATAAAGGCATGCTATGTTGGGAATCGTTGCATGGAAAACAAAAAAAAAATGCACACGCAATGATCTATACATGGAGATGCATAGCAACGAGGGGGAAGAATATGTCTACGTACCCTTCTAGACCGTAAGCGGAAGCGTTTATTCAATGCGGTTGATGTAGTCGTATACTTTCGTGATCCTCCCGATCAAGTACCTAACGCACGACACCTCCGCGTTCTGCACACGTTCAGCTTGGTGTCGTCCTCACCATCTTGATCCAGCAAGTGGGGCGAGGTAGTAGATGAGTTGCTACAGCATAACGACATGGTGACGGTGGTGGTGAAGCAATCCCATAGGTCTTCGCCTAAGCACTACGACGATCTAGAGCGGAGGAGTAAACTAGAGGCGGAGGGGTGCCGACACACGGCTTGGAATAAGCTGTCTCTTGTGTGGCACTCCTCCCCACATATATATAGGTGTTGGAGGGGATGAGGCAGCCCTTTTGGCGCCCAATAGGTGTGGCGGCAGCCATAGGGCTCCTCCCTTTAGTGCTCCCCCTTGCCAAATAATGGCACAAGGGGAAGAAAAAGGGGGCAGGTGCCCCCTTCTTTCCTTTCTCCCTTCTCTGGGATATGGTAAGAGGGGGTGGTGCCCCTCCTTTACCATGTATTAGGTGCGACAGCCTCAAGGGGGGCGCACCAGCCCATATGGGCTGGTGTGTTCCGCTTTACATGGCCCAACAAGGCCCAATACACTCTCGGTGCCTCCGGAACCCCTTTCGGTATTCCGATAACTTCCTGGTGCATTCCGACAACATTTTGGAGACCAAACAGCATCATCCTATGTCAATCTTTACCTCCGGAGCTCCTCGTCATGTCCGTGATCTCATCCAAGACTCTGAACAACATTCGGTCACCAAAACACATAACTCATATAAAACCAAATCGACATCGAACATTAAGCGTGCTGACCCTACGGGTTCGTGAACTATGTAGACATGACCGAGACACTTCCCTGGTCAATAACCAATAGCGGAACCTGGATATCCATATGGGCTCCAAGATAACAAACAATATACGCTGCCTCCCCCTCCTTGATATTTCAGAGAGGCAACATAGAACTATATGAGTTCCATGTTAAAATTTGGAATTATTCTGGGTTAGTTTGGATTTGTCATACATTAATTGTATTTATGGTCATTTAATGTGCATAATTCAAATTTGAAAACAAGCACATGCTCCAGTGGGCCAAAGTTGGTTGAAAAATCATATGTGTGTCCTTGGCTGAATTTCTAGGTCCCATGCAAGAAATGAGAATGAAATTCAAACATCTGGGCATCGTGGCTCGGCTGGAAGGATTGAGAAACTTGGTTTTTACATGTAAATCCCAAACACTCCTGAAAACCATGAAACTTGGCATGGTGTCATGACATGGTACATGCCGTGGTAAATTTTTTGGCCGAATTGGTACAAGCTTTTGTATAAGCTTGTCTCAAGAAGGCTCGTCGTTCGAGAGGGAACGTGTCACCTCCGTGTGCGAAACGACATACACTGTCTTCTCCCGCCTTAATTTTTTACACAGGCAGATTAGACCAAATAGAAATATTGTGCCGAATTTTGGAATTATTCCGGTTTGTTTGGCCTTTTTATACATTAATTGAATTTCTGGGCATTTAAGGTGCATAATTCAACTTTGAAGTACAAGCACATGCTCCAGTGCAACAAAGTTGGTTGAAAAATCACATGTTTGTCCTTGGGTGAATTTGTAAGTCCCATGCAAGAAATGGGAATGGAATTCAAATATCTGGGCATCCTGCCTCAGCTGGAAATATTGAGAAACTTGGTTTTTTAATCCCTATAAATCCAAAACACGCGTGAAAATCACGAAACTTGGCATCATGGCTGGACATGGCACCAACATGCCGTGGTAATTTTTTTGGCCGAATTGGGATAAGCTTTGGTATAAGCTTCTTGCAAACCGGAGCTTCACTCAAGAAGGCTCATGGTTCCGAGAGGGAACGTGTCACCTCCGTGTTCATACGTACACTACCTTCTCTCGCCTTAATTTGTTTACACAGGCAGATTAGACCAAATAGAAGTATCGTGCTAAATTTTGGAATTATTCCGGATTCGTTTGGCCTTTTTTGTTCATTAATTGAATTTCTGGGCATTTAATGTGCATAATTCAAATTTGAACTACAAGAACATGCTCCAGTGCACCAAAGTTGGTTGAAAAATCACATGGTTCCGAGAGGGAACGTGTCGCCTCCGCGTGCGAAACGACATACACTGTCTTCTCTCGCCTTGATTTTTTTACACAGGCAGCTTAGACCAAATAGGAGTTTCATGATAAATTTATGAATTATTCCGGGTTCGTTTGGCATTTTTATACATTAATTGATATTCCGGGAGGCATTTAATGCACACAATTCAAATTTGAAGTACAAGCGCATGCTCCAGTGCACAAAAGTTAGTTGGAAAATCATTTATGTGTACTTGGGCGAACTTCTAGGTCCCAAGGAAGAAGTGGGAACGGAATTCAAACATCTGGGAGTCTTGGCTCTGTTGGAAACATCGAGAAACTTGATTTTAAAATTCCCGTAAATCCAAAACTCGCATGAAAATCATGAAACTTGGCATGGTGTCATGACATGGCACCAACATGATGTGGTAATTTTTCTGTCCGATTTGTAAAAGCGCACACATTAACAATCAACAAAGTCATTTTGTAACAAGTGATGTCAAGTTACAAATCGGAAACACAAGTATTATTGAAATTGTGGGCGTTCTACCTACCAATTACGTACTGCCACGCGTCCCTTTTTTTATTGGCTAGCAGGTGTCGTGCGGGTAACTATTTGGGTACGGGAGGTGTGCGATCCGACCCCTGCACGTGCTCATTGGGATGATAGCCCTTTGACCTCTATCCGCGGCCCACCTCCCTCCTAACATCTCCATTAATGGCACCCGAGCCCCTCTTTCATGATGTGGCTATGTCTCACTGGACTAAGATTTAAGAAAGAAAAAAGAAAATCTGAAAAGGAAGTTTTGCTCGGATCTTGATGTAAGATCCGACGAACCTATATAGCATCAACTGCGACTTATATCAAGAATGATGAA
Organism: Triticum aestivum; assembly: GCF_018294505.1. Taxonomy (NCBI): domain Eukaryota; kingdom Viridiplantae; phylum Streptophyta; class Magnoliopsida; order Poales; family Poaceae; genus Triticum; species Triticum aestivum. Next base: position 94,568,187 of record NC_057799.1, read on the forward strand.
TATAAGGACTATCATAGTGGATAATAATTGTCTTACATATTTAGGAAGATAACTAAAAAAGCCACATGCGGCAACGCCCGAAATACACAAGAGAAAAAGAAGAAGGAAGACGATGATCTGCGGGAACTAGTCTCCGCGGCGAGCGGCAATGAGCTCTTTCGTGTCCTCAAGATGCTGCTTGAGAGCATCCACGGATTTCCCCATCAACCTTTGGCTCTCGATGCGGAGCATGTCATTCTCATCCATAAGTTTCTTGATGATGACGCCGGTCCTTTTCAACAAGGCAGTGGTCTCCTCCTGCTGCTCTGCACTTCCAATGATTTTCACCCTCAGCAGGTCACACTCGGCCCGGAGCATCACATTTCCCTCACTTAGTTGCCGGATGACGCCGGTAGCCTGTTCAAACGAGGCTTTCATGTCTTCCTGGAACCATACCCAACCATCGATCCGATCAATCTGGCTATGGATGATCACATTCATGCACCTGTAAGAGTCCCCTACCCGCGAGACATTTTCCCAGGCCGTCGCCGCGCGGGAGGACATCTCTGCTGCATTCGTGGCAGGGCGGGGCATCTCTATTGCTTCCGCGATGCGGTCGGATTAGTTGGCTGTATCTACAGTGCGGCGGGACCTCCTTGTTGTTTCGGCGGCACGGCGGGACCTCTGTGCTGCTACGGCCGTGCGACAGGACATGTCGGCTGGTTTCACGGCGAGGCGGGACATCTCTCGTGCTTACGCTTCCATGCTCACCTCTCCCTAGTGGTAATCTCTCGGCCCAGAACTCACTCTGGCCATGGCAGACGCAATGAATGACTTGTTTGTTTTTGTGGATGAGGAGTTCAGGAGGAATGTACAGTCAACTTTTGCAGTAGAAGTATTTATAACCGAGTATTAATATGCTCCTAAATTGGAAAATATTTAGGTTTTGATCGGTGTGAACAGGTTTGCAATTAAATATAGTCTGGTTCTATAATATATTGACGGATCTATAATTTCTATGTGCGGCACTATTCCCGGACAGCGTAACGTGGGCACGCTTTCTCTACCGCGTACGTGGTCTTCGCACCATAGGGTGCACCGCAATAGGCAATGTTAGCACACGTCTTGTTCCAAAAATCATGTGCGCTTGTTATTACCATGGCGCACGCTTCTTTTAATTAGAATGTGTGCCCATCTAGCGCACACACGTTTATGTGTCTAACTGTTTCTGTTTGTGGCTAATCGCAAACAGTTCATTCGTGTGAAGTGTATGCCATCAATCGCACACACTTTGATCTGGCTGACCGTTTTTGTTGTGTTGCCTAATCGCAAACAATTAATCATTCTGAAGCGTATGCCCTCAATTGCACACACCTTTATCTAGCTGCCCGTTTCTTTTGTTCCGCCTCATCACAAACAGTTAATCTGAGTGAACTGTATGACGTATTTCGTTCACACCTTCATCTGGCTGCCCGTTTCTATTCTTCTTCCTCATTGCAAACAGATAATTGAACGGAATAGTTTGCCCTGCATCGCACACACAACTAAAATCAGAACCATGTTTGATGGCTCCGCCATCCAAAATGTTTTGCATCTTTTTGACGGTTTTTTACATTACCGTTTGCGATTAATACATCACACATAGTTTGGATAAAGGGTCTCTGATCGTAGTGTCGCGTTAGCAGGATCTTGCAGTAGTGAACCTACCGAAACATCATAGGGCAGAGCACAAGTTTGTGTGTGGAAAGGAGACATGACTAGAGCACTCGATGTATCGGTGTGTGTGTATGTGTGTGTGGAGTGGGAGGCAGGGACCTAACTAGAGTGGTAGATCGACTCATATATTTGTTGAGACAGACAGACCTAGCCATGTATTGAGGGATATCGATCGACATCCATACATAAGGGAAGGACATGAAATAGGTTGGGACACACACACACACAGAGAGAGAGAGAGAGAGAGAGGGTAGAGTGTGAAGGGGTGGTGGAGTTGCTTCCCGAAGATGGTGGGAGAGGCCTACTAGACAAACTAAGGGTACAACTGCAATATCAAGAAGTTGTGGGGATGTGTTTCTGTGTGTGCGTGTGCGTGATGGATGTGTCGGGAGACATGCATGGATGATGAATGAGCACCATGTGTTTCGTAAGTAGACCTAACTAGATCTGTAGATCAATTGTTATCTGTGCGAGGAAGGGAGAGACATAACTAATGAAGTAGATCGACCGACGTGTGCGGAAAATGAGTTATAAACGACCTAGCTAGCTATATATATAGTGGGAGATCGGTCGGTGTACATCCATTTGTTAGAGGAAAATAAGGCCCAAAGAGACGAATAGAGAAAGAGAGAGATGGAGCTAGGAGGTGGTGCAAGAGGCCTACTAGCTAGATAGGGGGAGGAGCGTGTGATTGTGAGATCGATGAAAGGAGGGGAGATAATTTACATGTGTGTGGGACCATATGAGAGACACGAGGCATGGGAGGAGAAAGGAGGAGATGAAAAGTGTGTGTGTGTGTATGTGGTAGGCAGACATTGCTGGAGAGGTTTAATGATTGGTGTGTGTCGGAAAGGAGTTGTGGACACCTTGGGAGAACGACCTAAAGAAAAAAGAATGTGCGCGATGGATAGAATGCCGAGGGAGAGGGAGGGCGAGGAGGGCATATGCATGCACGAGAGAAAGTTAGTGTTAGCTACAAAGGTTAGAGGATTGTGTGGGTGTAAGAGACTAACGAAGATCATAATTCGATATGAAGTGGATTCATATATATGAATAAGAGATCATAGTGTTATAAACCTATGCATTCATGAATATAGCGGTGATACGCGTGGTGTGGTTTTGGATGTGTTATACTATAATGCGATAATATGTGGCGTTTGCAACTCACAGCTAAATATCAAACAATCTAAACCATACTATATGTCGAACAATCTCACATTTTATTTGAATTTGTGATAATATGTGGTGTTTGCATCTCAGAACTAAATATCGAACAATCTAAACCATACTATATATCGAACAATCTCACATTTCATTTGAATTTGTGATAATGTGTGGCGTTTACATGTCACAGCTAAATACTTGTAGGCGTAGGGGGTGGGGCACCATACATTATGTGATAAACACATTATACATATGAGACATGGCTTAGATTATGAAGATATAGCTAGAGCTTGAAATGTACTATGCTTTGAAATCAACATAAAGTGGATTAAAAAAATTGAGTTCGAGTTCATATAGTACACATAGGAAGTTCATATCTAACTCGATAGTAATCATGTGGTGTGCTGTGAAGATAATATACAAATGATGGTTTAACTTGACAATAATGATGGTTGTAGATCTTATTAAAATAGATGGAGATAACCAAGAGGAAGATAACTGTTCGCAAGGGGATTCAGAGGGAGCAGACCACTCCTTTTTACCCCCTGAGGTCTTTTTCTCTAACTTGGCATGCTAATGTTGGTCATACCATGCATATGGTGCCTTGCATTGCTTACTTTATACATAAAATATGCCATCTGCTTAGTTTAGACATCATTTGTGTGAATGCCATCTGTTTAGTTTCTATATCATATATGTGCATCTGCAATGCCATCTTGTTTAGCCAGGCATCATATATGTGAATTTTGCAATGCCATCCCGGTTAGCCAGTCATCTTACATGTGAATTATATCATGCAACCTTTTTTTTATTATGTATTAAATTTGTCAACAATGTTAGTAAATTCAATTACTCTTCTTGTGCATCAGCCATTCGACACGGTCATGGAAAAATCTGGAGTGAAAACAAGCTCTTCAGAGCAGACAATGCTATCTGACAAAGCGCATGTCTTGCTGGTTACGAATAGCTCCTCAGAGGAGGATTCGGAGACAGATGACCAGTCCTATCCCCCCCCGAGGTGCGTGCTCTAAGTTATATTTCTCATATCGTGCATATGATGCCTTGCATTGCTATGTCATTTTCTTAGTTTAGACATGCTTTGTGTGAACGCCACATGTCGTGTCTAATTACCATATATGTGAATTATGCAATGCCATCTTGTTGCAAGACATTATATATGTGAATTATGCAATGCTATCTTGTTGCAAAGCATTATATATGTGAATTATGCAATGCTATGTTGTTTAGTCAAGCATCATATATGTGAATTATATCATGCCATCCTTTTTTTGTATTACGTATTCCATTTGTCGACAATGTTTGTATAGTAAACTACTCTTCCCGTGCATGAGCCATTTGAACTGGTGATGAAAAAAAATCTGCAGTGAAAACAAGGTCTTCGGAGCAGACAATGCTGCATGTTGAAGTAGATATCTTGTGGGTTACAGATAGCTCCTCAGAGGAGGATTTAGAGACAGATGACAAGTCCTATTTTCCCCCTGAGCTGTATGCTCAAACTTGGCAGGGTTATATCACTCATACCATGTGTATGTTGTCTTGCATTGCTTAGTTTTTACATCATATACAAAATATTGAATGCCATCTACTTAGTTTAGACATCATATATGCGATTGTTATCTTCTTACTTGCTTAGTACATAAATCATATATTTGAATTATATCATTTCATCATGTTTACATAGATAGCATGTTTCTGAATTACGCCATACCATCCCATTTAATAAAGACATCATATCAGTTATATCATCTCATCATGTTTACATAGTCATCTTATTATGAATTTTGTCATTCTACTTGTGAATTAATATCATGCCATCTGGTTTCCATAGACGACATGTATGTGAATTATAGCATGCCAACCACATTAATAAACACATCATATCGTTATATCATGTCATCCTGTTTACATAGTCATCATATTTTCAATTATGTCATTCTATCCTGTTTAGTTAGCCATAGTATATGTAAAATTGTGTCACGATATCCAGTTTAGTTAGCTATCACATATTTGAAATTGTGTCATGCTATGCTGTTTGATTAGAAAACATAAATGTGAATTAATTCATGCCTCTTTTATTCCCCACTATCGATTGCACATGTCTATCGTACAATGTTTGTACATTCAACTACTTTTATTGTTTAGCAGCCATTTGAATTGGAGGGGGTGATGGTAGTATCTAAGGGAGTAAGAACACAGTCTTTATAAAAGATAGTGCTACCCGTCGATGCAGATAGAACAACGGTTGTACTTCCCCAAGAACCAGCCCCACCACACATAACCCAGACTCTTGCAGATTATGCCCCTACCCAGTTTGACAAACAACCAGGTACACCTCTTCTAACCCCAACCCTAGCAGATAGTAACCCAATTCCAGTTGACATAGCACCATCTCCACCACAGAGCACCCAAACACGAGTAGTTAGTAAGGCAATTGCATTACCCAAAGCATGAGGACAACTACTCTGAACCCCAACTCAACGCTTAAAGCAGAAGAAGAATTCTCATGTCAGTTTCTGTAGCTATGGTTGATACTCCTTTGCTCTTGCATCAGTGTATTTACTCATACCAACTAATTTCAAATTTGAAGGATGCAATTGAAAATCCAATGGCGCAACAAGTATGTTTTAAACCTGTTTCTTTAACTGGTTTGCTATTGTAACTTGCTCTGTGTTGATTTTAGTTTCAATTGAATAAACAGTTATGTTCTCATGTCATGCTATGTGGTTTCTGGCATTTATATTTTGTCTATGCTTCTTTGTCTTAAACAGATATGATTTGTATTGCCTCTATCTTGATTTGGTAACATACACTAGAATGACATAGACCATACAGTGGCCATAGTGCATGTATATATATATGTGTGTGTGTGTGTGTGTGTGTTTGTTTGTTTCATGCTGTTATCCTGTCCACCTTTCTACTTAATTGGTTTACCAAAATGAGTGCCATATACAACATGGTAAACATGTGATGTGTCTTCTTGTTTCTCTTTTGGAACGCGGACAAAATATTGGAGAAGAGTACCCCATTATGAAGTGGTAAAGGAAGTAATGCAGATAAGGTTCAAGATAGTGATACATGCATGTTGGTCTCCAAGAAAGCAAATAAAAACTATCTTGAAGACAGTGAGACAAGCCCAAAGTCTTGTCTTGATGTAGTGTTTGAGTTACTGGCCACTACTACTGGCACCAGATCTTTGAACTCGCTGCCTGAATTAGTTCAGCTTCTTGAGTCTCAACTTCAAGTTGAAAGACATCGATCAGATGTGCTACGATAGGAAGCCGAATGACCGATGAAGTCCCTACAGAATTTAGACATAGTTACTAGTACAACAGCAAGCACAGGAGGATTTAAGCGCTAATCAAGAGAAAGCTAATAACCTTGCTAAGCATCTTGCTGGCATGGTGGATACTCATGATATTGTTTCTTGAGCTCTTGTGAAGTGGTTTCAGTGCTGGACTTGTTTTGCTGCGGCGTTTTTTGCACTGGTCCCCAACTTTGGCAACCAGTGTATGTAATATGCTACATTGTTCCCCGTATTTGCACTGGTAGCGAACTTTGATGGCCAGTAAATGTAATATGTGCAGTAGCTGTAATATCCTAGCGTAAGTTGATTGCGTATTTATTTCCTTGTTCTCTTGTTATTTGCTTGCTTTTTGTTAGTGCAGTTCTTTTTCTGCGGTTTGCTAGTTGCCGCAATAACCTATTTTTTAAAACTAGGCCACAATAACCATGGGCTACATATGTACTGAAGTGACCATCAGCCTCCTACGGGCCTTCTAGGGGACGTAGAAACAATGGGTTTTCTACGGGCCATAGAAACAATGGGCCTTCTATGGGCCGTAGAATCAATGTGCCTTCTACGGGCCGTATGATCGATTGGCCAAACATCGGCCAATAACAGACTGCATTATGGCTCGTAAACGGGCTAGAGTGGGAATCGTCCGTTCATGGCCCAATGATAACGGGCCGTTAATAGGCTGATGAGTATCGGGCTTGTTTCTATCAACAGGCATAACGGGACGTTAATGGGCCATATTTGATGACGCTATGAAAACGGTACAACGGATTAACGGGCCACAAATGGCCGACATTAACCACGGGCTGAATTTGGTCCACAACCAGAACAGGCCAGTAACAGACCATTAGTAATAGAATGATGCAAATTAGCCGAAGAATAAATGGGCCATGAGAAGGCCAAAAGATAACATGGGCTAGAACCGGCCCAATGGAATAATGGGTCGTTAATGGGTATAAAGTGATACACTGTTCATTACGGGACAGTTTCACCACGGGCCATTAATGGGCCAAGAGTTACAAAGGGCCTGCTATGGGCCAAAGGACGTCATGGGCCATACATGGGCCGGAAGTTATGATGGGCTAGAATCATATTGGACGGCCCAGATGATGCTACTGGGCCATAATGGGTCGTAAGTTAGCAGGCTGTAAATGGGCTGTATGCAAACATGCCGCTAACAGGCTTTAAGTGGGCCGACTGTTACCTTTTAACCAGGTCAAACGGGCCGACCTTTTGACTTGAATGGGCCACTATTGTGTCGAGCCATGTGTCAATGTATCATAGGCGCGCCCCGTCCATTCGTTGGATGACAACTGTCCCAACGGTGATCTGACACATGGATCCGCCGGCGAATGAGCATTTTACACGTGGAAAATCCCCATTGGTCCGGGCTGTTAACGTGTTATTGGATCCAAACCGGTACCCGATAGCTTAACGGTGACCCGTTATGGTGGATTCCATGTGTAGGTTACCCTTCATGAAAGCGCTTCCATGACACGCCATTTATCGTCATGGAACACTTCTACGACAACACAGGTGTGCCTATCTTGATTTTGTCATAAAATCGTCATGGATGTACATGCATGACAGAAAATGTGACCTACTGTGACAAACACGTATCATGACAGAAGTGGTTTTTTTGTAGTGTAGGTGCGGTACTGTAGCGGTATCATGGGGAGGAGCGCCCATAGTTAGGCACAGGGGATGTTGCCATATCGGTGAACCTCGTTAACAAATCTTGGTGTTGTGGCTCGTGTGATTTCTTGGTCCTTGAATGATCGACTACACGCCTTGGATTTATTCTAACAGTGCTTGTGGCATGGTCATTCCCATTTCCATATCCATTCCCATAGCCATTTTCATTAGCACGGATTCGATTCATGATATCTTTGCATATATGGGTTGTTTTCTCTCCTCTCTTTTCTTCTGGTATAAAGAGCATCTCGGTCCAACGAGGATCATGCGAAGGAGGTAGGTGTTGGTGTTTGTTATGCGCGGTTAAACTTATAGAAATTTAAATTGAACAACATAAATTATCTAATTATTCACTTTTTTGACCAACTATAGTAGGGAAAAAATCCCTACTGTGATATTTTTAATTAATAATTAGAGGTTAGACAAAGTACATGTGAGGCATGATCGTGCACATTACAAACAGTTAGATACAGTCTAGATGTCCATAGGTTTTATTATGTATTCCCTAAGTCCCATAATGTAAGACGTTTTTCGAAAATATGCTAGTGTAAAAAAACGTCTTACATTATGGGACGGAGGGAGTACTATGTAACCATGATAACAAGCCTTCCTTGATAATGGGCATAGCCTTGACCATAGAGTCTATTAAGTATGTTCTGAAACTAGCTTTGTAATTATGCAAGGAGCATGTAATGTCTTCATATATTTTGTCATTCCTTTGATTCCATATGGCCCAGCTTCCAATGATTAGTATTTCCATGAAGAAATCACATTTCTATCTTTGCTTGGCATCCATGACCATCATGTGAATGTTTAGGTCAGTGTTCCAAACCATTCCAATACTCCACCAGAATCCTTGACTAAATCGGCAGCTGAAAACTAGATGCGTTATGTCCTCCAGATTCTGGTCTCTGCATAATACACAAATAGTACTCTTAAGTGTGAAGTTTTTTCTAGTAAGCAGTTCACGGGTATTTATTTGTCATTGAGTAACAACCAGCAAAATAATTTGTGTCTGGATAGGCAGCGTGTTTCCCATATCCATTGCATTAGCAGAGGAGATTGGTGATTTCCATTAAGATCTCATAGAAATAATTGCAGAGTATTTGGAGTTTCCGTACATAAAAGACCAAGTATCATGTTCTTGTTACTTTGATTTCCTCAAGCTGCTCAGATAACCTGATAGTTTGATCATATGCAATCATAGATAGTGGGAGCTGGAATAGGCTACTGTAATCCATTATAGATTTAGCTTGTTGAATTGTGATGTTATTATTTTCAGCATATGAGTGTAATTCAAACCATTTTCTTCCTAAGATACTTCCTTCCCATACATCTTCCCACAGCAATATAGTGTCTCCTTTGTTAACTTGACATGTTGCCATACCTCTGTATATATCAGTTAGACTGACAAAGTCCTTCCACCAGAAAGATACTTTGTTATTGCTGGCATGTGGTCTGGTATTGTTGGAGTAGTATGCTTGCCATACAAGTTTGACCCATGGGATGTCCTCATGATTGTAGAATTTGTGTAAGTATGTGGCCATCAAAGCAATATTTTGAACTTTGAGATTTAGAACACCAAGACCCCCTTTTTTTTTTGCTTACAAATCATCTTCCAACTTGCAAGGCAGTTTACTTTCTTGTTATTGTCATTTCCATACCAAAGGCAATTCCTACTGGATTTATTGACATGTTACAAAATGGTGTAGTGAACCTTAAGGTGCACATAGCAGAAATTTGCATAGATGCAATGACTGAGTTAACATAAGTCAATCTAAAATCTTAATTCACGAAATTTGCAACTCCTGATAACCTCTTGCAATTCTAGATATTATTGGCATGAGATCATGGATAGAAGGTTTGGTGGTACCTAGTAGTAAATCCAGATATACGAAAAGAAGACTTCCAATTCTTCATCCAAAATTTGCTACCCAGTCTAGGGCAGCAGCATTACCAATCTTGATAAGTACAATGGATTATTTGATGTAGCTGACAAATAACCATGTAGACATACTAAATATATGTAATAAGGATTCGAGATGCATCAACTGGTCTTTATCTGCAGGCATAATGAGCAGGGTGTCGTCTGCATACTATATAATTGGGTATTGTTGCCCATAGCTATCTTCCATAGGTAGAGATAGTTCACCATTCATCCATGCCATATTAATGATTGACTGTAGGAGATCAACAATAAGGACATATAGTAGGAGAGATATAGGATCATCTTATCTTACTCCTCTCTTGCATAAATTTTTTCTCCCAGCTACACCATTTAGTAGAACAGAAGTCGAGGCTGAGTTAAGAATTCTAGTAACCCAATTAATCCACCGATGTCCAAATTCTTTGGCTTTTACCATCTCAGTGATAACACTATACTCAGTTTTGTCAGAAGCCTTCTCAAAATCAAGTTTAAGAATGATAGTCGACCTTTTTGATTTGTGGCATGTATTGAGGTATTTAAAAGAGAATCCAAGGTAGTCCTGAATATTTCACCCCTTAATGAACCCATATTGGGTTTGATGAATAATCATAGTAATCTCCTTCTGCAGTCTGTTGCCCATGTGGTTTGTGAAAAATTTCAAAGGCGGAGTAACCAGAGAAATTGGTCTGTAATCATCCATATTCTCAGGAGATTGTTTTCTTTGGTATAAGGCTAATATAAGCAATGTTATGCTTTGAATGTCAACATTACGTTCAAAAAAAATCCCATATCATCTTACAAAAATCTTGTTTAATAATGGGACAACATTATTTCAGGAATCTACCATTAAATCCACATGGTCCAGGTGCTCTATCATTAGGTAATTCTCTATCAGCCTCCTCAATTTCATCCACACTAAATGGTTCATCCAAATGTTCTGAATTATGTGGCTAGATCATCTCTGCACGAATGAGTAGCATTATGGATTTGATAGATGTCTCAAGCCTCTCTTTTTATGATTGCCATATATCATCAGCTTTCTGATCACGAGAACAATGAATAATACCATCATTAGTGCTTATGGAAGAAATATAATTCTTTATACAATTCATGGTCTCCGCGACATGTTGGTTTATTAACCATTTGGAAATGATGAAGCCACGTGCAAAAAAACAAAAAGAAACTTAGTTAAGAACATTGTGAAACTTAACATGATAGAGCTGGAAACTGGAATTAGACAACGCTCGTCTGCCATAGGAGAATATGTGTACCACTCAGTCGAACAAGGAATCAGCGATCGCTTATTTGGTCACCCTTCCATAGAGCTCACTAGAAAGAAACTTAACACTAAATATGAGAAACATAACACCATATGGCTCAAAAAAAGGAGGTTTCCAACACTCACCGGTTACGCACACCTATATATATTCCACATAGTCCCTCATTTTAATGAGCAGCGCATCTATGTCCTGCAAATATCGATGGTCATTTGATCACCATCCGTCTCCTCTGGCATTGGTTGAGAGATTTTGGCTTGTCATGAGAAAATTGCACCTAGATCCTTGTCATAGGCAAATAAGATATGTTCTTCGTCCGAGGGATGGCTGACGAACATTTGGAAACCACCCCTCTCCCATTACCTACTCAATAGAGGTCATGACAAAGGAACTTAGTGCCAAAATTGAGAAAATTAACTCCAGGGAGCGCGACAAAGGTGATTTTGGTAGCAAATCCCGATAGACGGGTATCTCAGTCCTCATTGGATGTATCTATGTCTAATAGATTATGAACGAGAAGTGTTGGGATTGGATTTTTGGGCGAGGTAAGTATTCTGGGTCCCTACAGTGAGCAATGTTTGTATATGTCTGCGAGCTCAGAAGATTGAATATCACCCTATACACAGACATCATGTTGATGACAAATCAATCTCGTATATCCTTCGGTATATGGCTGACTCGATGCACATTTGCCACAATCCCTCCACCGTCACGTACTCCTAGAGCTCACGGAAAACAAACTTAGTGCCAAGTAAGGAAACTTAAATCCATCAAGCTCGAAAGAGGTGATTTTGGTGATGGACCTGATGCTCTCATATCTCATCCCTCATGGTGTGAATGTATTTCATGTATTTTAAAAATGACTTCGCAGGTCAATCTCGTATATACGTCGGTCGATGGATGACGCAATGCTCCTTTGGTCACCATCCCTATACTCTCGTGTTTGTTGAGATTTTTTGCAATGGCGTATTACCGACCTGGAATATACACGATGGCATCTTACCACCATGTGTTGGTTTATTAACCATTTCGAAATGATGAAGCCAGGCGCAAAAATCAGAAAGAAACTTAGTGCAGAATTTTGAGAAACTTAAAATGATAGAGCTTGAAATAGGAATTAGGCAACGATCGTCTGCCGCACGAGAATCACGTGTACCATTTGGTCGAACGAGGAGTCGGCGAACGCTTATTTGGGCACCCTTCCCCAGAGCTCACGGGAAAGAAACATAAGGCGAAATATGAGAAACTTAACACCATATGGCTAAAAAAGAGGAGGTTTCCAATGCTCACCGGTAAAGCACACCTATATATATTCCACCTAATGCCTCATTTTAATGAGCAGAGCATCTATGTGCTGCAAAATCGATGGTCATTTGAACACCATTTTGGAAGAAGCTCCTGATAGACTGGTATCTCAGTCCTCTTTGGATGCATCTATGTCTAATATATTATGAAAGGGATGTGACATAATTGATTTTTGGCGAGGTAAGTATTCTGGGTCCCTGCAGTGAGCAATGTTTGTATATGTCTACGAGCTTAGAAGATTGAATATCACCCTATACATAGACATCATGCTCATGACAAATGAATCTCGTATATCCTTTGGTATATGGCTGACTCGATGCAAATTTGGCAACAATCCTTCCCCCGTCACGTACTCCTAGAGCTCACGGAAAACAAACTTAGTACCAAATTAGGAAACTTTACTCCATCCAGCTCGAAAGAGGTGATTTTGGCGATGGACCTGATGCCGTCATATCTCATCCTTGGTCGTGTGAACGTATTTCATGCGTTTTAAAAAACAATTCACAGGTTAATCTCGTATACATGTCGGTCGATGGATGACGCAATGCTCCTTTGGTCACCATCCCTCTCCTCTCATGTTTGTTGAGAGATTCTGCAACGGCGTATTACCGACCTGAAATATACACAATGGTCTCTTACCACGACGTGTTGGTTTATTAACCATTTGGAAATGATGAAGCCATGAGTAAAAATCAGAAAGGAACTTAGTGAAGAAGATTGAGAAACATAACATGATAGAGCTCGAAATTGGAATTAGGCAACGCTCGTATGCCGCAGGAGAATCACGTGTACCATTCGGTAGAACAAGGTGTCGGCGAACACATATTTGTTCACCCTTCTGTAGAGCTCATGGGAAAGAAACTTAAGGCTAAATATGAGAAACTTAACATCATATGGCTCAAAAAGAGGAGGTTTCCAACATTCGCCGGTTATGCACACCTATATATATTCCACCTAGTGCCTCATTTTAATGAGCAGCGCATCTATGTGCCGCAAATATCGATGGTTATTTGATCACCATCCGTCTCATCTGGCACTGGTTGAGAGCTTCTGCCTTGTCATGATAAAATTGCACCTACTGCCTTGTCATAGGTGAATCAAATATGTTCTTCTATCGAGGGATGGCCAGTGCACATTGGAAAACCACCCCTCTCCCATCACCTGCTCAATAGAGGTCATGATAAGGAACTTAGTGCTAAAATTGAGGAACTTAACTCTAGGGAGCTCGACAGAGGTCATTTTGGTAGCAACTCCCAACACACTGGTATCTCAGTCCTCATTGGATGTATCTATGTCTAATATATTATGAAAGGGAAGTGCCGGGATTGGATTCTTGGGCGAGGCAAGTATTCTGGGTCCTTGAAGTGAGCAATGTTTGTATATGTCTGCGAGCTTAGAAGATCGAATGTCACCCTATACATAGACGTTGTGCTGATGACACACGAATCTCGTATATCCTTTGGTATATGGCTGACTCGATGCACATTTCGCAACAATCCCTCCCCCGTCACATACTCCTAGAGCTCACGGAAAAGAAACTTAGTGCCAAATTAGGAAACTTTACTCCATCCAGCTCGAAAGAGGTGATTTTGAAGATGGACCTGATGCCCTCATATCTCATTCTTGCTCGTGTGAACGTATTTCATGCGTTTTAAATATGAATTCACAAGTTAATCTCGTATACATGTCGGTCGATGGATGATGCAATGCTCCTTTGGTCACCATCCCTCTCCTCTCATGTTTGTTGAGATATTTGCAATGGCGTATTACTGACCAGAAATATATACAATGGTCTCTTACCACGACGTGTTGGTTTACTAACCATTTGGAAATGATGAAGCAAGGTGCAAAAATCAAAAAGAAACTTAGTGAAGCAGATTGAGAAACCTAACATGATAGAGCTCGAAATTGGAATTATGCAACAGTTGTCAGCCGCAGGAGACTCACGAGTACCATTCGGTCGAACGAGGAGTCGGTGAACGCATATTTGGTCACCCTTCCATAGAGTTCACAGGAAAGAAACTTAAGGCTAAATATGAGGAACTTAACACCATATGGCCAAAAAAGAGGAGGTTTCCAATGCTCCCGGTTGTGCACACCTATATATTCCACCTAGTGCCTCATTTTAATGAGTAACGCATCTATGTGCCGCAAATATCGATGGTCATTTGATCACCATCTGTCTCCTTTGGTACTGGTTGAGAGATTTTGCCTTGTCATGATAAAATTGCACCTAGTGATGGCCAATGCACATTTGGAAACCACCCCTCTCCCATCACCTGCTCAATAGAGGTTGATAAAGGAACTTAGCGCTAAAATTGATAAACTTAACTCCAGGGAGCTCGACAGAGGTCATTTTGGTAGCAACTCCCGATAGACGGGTATCTCAGTCCTCATTGGATGTATCTATGTCTAATATCTTATGAAAGGGAAGTGTCGGGATTGGATTTTTGGGCGAGGCAAGTATTCTGGGGCGAGGCAATGTTTGTATATGTCTGTGAGCTCAGAAGATCGAATGTCACCCTATACACAGACTGTCGGGTGGTTGGTGCGACATATGCCAATGGATGGCTTATCATTGTGGGAGCCAATAAGACATCGCCGGTGCCTTGAAACGGGATGAGGCGAAGACATGCACGCCGGCGGATCTTACCCAGGTTCAGGGCTCTCCGAGGAGAGAACACCCCTAGTCCTGCTCTGCGGGGCCTCCGCATGGTCACTAGATCAAGGAAAGGTAGCTACAATTGCTCCTAGAGCTGTTGGGTTCAAGGGAGAAGAAGAACAAGGCTAGCTCTTGCTTCTCTCTATCTATGGTGTGTGTGCTATGCTCAGAAGCCAACCCTTTGCATGGGTGCTCCGGGGGGTTTATATAGGCCTACCCCCGGGGGTACAATGGTAATCCGGCTGGGCATTGGTCCCAGCCGTCAGTGTCTACACTCGCCGGCTTCTCCGCCGGCTGTTGGGTCCCGCCGACTTGTGGGTCCCACCGGCTGCCGGCTTCTTGGTCGACAGGCCGGCCCCACCGCCTAGGGTCTTGTCGGCGGCTGTTTACTGTAGCCTTGCCTCTGATGACGAGGGCTTTGTCGAGGTAAGCGTGGATACAGTGGGCCGCCTCGGGGGCTCTCGCTGTAGCCTTACCTCGTCTTGTCTCCTTAATGAGGCTCCTGCTTCGAGGAAGGGAGTAGCCGGCTTTTAGGGGCCGGCTACGCCCCTGGCCGACTGGGGGAGGCCGGGATGCCTTTGCGCCTCTCTCTGGCAGAAGGGGCCCAGCGCCCGCGGGCCGTACAGGAGTCGGTCGTGGATGACGTTGAGGCTGGCATGGCTACAGTGCCGAGCCGCACAGGAGACGGTCATCCCGTACGGCCTCCTGTGGCCACACCTACCTCGGGCCTCGGGGGTAGTGGGCCGCACTGTGGCACACCTCGTCTTGTCACCGTTATGTGGGTGTAGCTTGGGTGGTTGTGGTCTCGGCCGGCTCCTTGGAGTCGGTGCTCTTCCTGGCTGGCTCCCTGGAGTCGGCCGCCCGGTAGTCGTCTTGGGGAGAGGTTGCTGAGGCTGGGTCGCCTTCCGGAAGTCGGCTTCAGAAGTAGCCGGCCAAGGAAGACGGCCCGATACTGGGAATGCTCGGAGGCCCAAAGGCCTGATAATTTTTTCAGAGGAACCAGGGGCAGCCGGTTAGGCTACCCGTGGCCATTTACTCCGACACAGACGTCGTGCTGATGACAAACGAATCTCATATATCCTTCGTTATATGGCTGACTCGATGCACATTTGGCCACAATCCCTCCTTCGTCACGTATTCCTAGAGCTCACGGAAAACAAACATAGTGCAAAATTAGGAAACTTAACTCCATCCATCTCGAAAGAGGTGATTTTGGCAATGGATCTGATGCCCACATATCTCATCCCTCGTCGTGTGAATGTATTTCGTGAGTTTTAAAAAAGACATCGTAGGTGAATCTTGTATACACGTCGGTCGATGGATAACGCAATGCTTCTTTTTTCACCATCCCTCTCCTCTCATGTTTGTTGAGAGATTTTGCAACGGTGTATTACCGATCTGAAATATACACGGTGGTCTCTTACCACGACGTGTTGGTTTATCAACCATTTGTAAATGATGAAGCCACGCGTAAAAATCAGGAAGAAACTTAGTGAAGAAGATTGATAAACATAACATGATAGAGCTAGAAATTGGAATTAGGCAACGCTCATCCGCCGCAGGAGAATCACGTGTACCATTCGGTAGAACGAGGTGTCAACGAACGCATATTTGGTCAGCCTTCCGTAGAGCTCATGGGAAAGAAACTTAAGGATAAATATGAGAAACTTAACATCATATGGCTCAAAAATAGGAGGTTTCCAACGCTCGCCGGTTATGCACACCTATATATATATTCCACCTAGTGCCTAATTTTAACGAGCAGCACATCTATGTGCCACAAATATCGATGGTTATTTGATCACCATCCGTCTCATCTGGCACTGGTTGAGAGCTTTTGCCTTTTCATGATAAAATTGCACCTACTACCTTGTCATAGGTGAGTCAAATATGTTCTTCTATCGAGGGATTGCCAGTGCACATTGGGAAACCACCCCTCTCCCATCACCTGCTCAATAGAGGTCATGATAAGGAACTTAGTGCTAAAATAGAGGAACTTAACTCCAGGGAGCTCGACAGAGGTCATTTTGGTAGCAACTTCCAACACACTGGTATCTCAGTCCTCATTGGATGTATCTATGTCTAATATATTATGAAAGGGAAGTGCCGGGATTGGATTTTTGGGCGAGGCAAGTATTCTGGGTCCTTGCAGTGAGCAATGTTTGTATATGTCTGCGAGCTCAGAAGATCGAATGTCACCCTATACATAGACGTCGTGCTGATGACACATGAATCTCGTATATCCTTTGGTATATGGCTGACTCGATGCACATTTGGCAACAATCCCTCCCCCGTCACGTACTCCTAGAGCTCACGAAAAAGAAACTTAGTGCCAAATTGGGAAACTTTACTCCATCCAGCTCGAAAGAGGTGATTTTGGCGATGGACCTGATGCCCTCATATCTCATCCTTGCTCATGTTAACAAATTTCATGCGTTTAAAAAAAGAATTCACAGCTTAATCTCGTATACATGTCGTTCGATGGATGACGCAATGCTCCTTTGGTCATCATCCCTCTCCTCTCATGTTTGTTGAGATAATTTGACATTGCGTATTACTGACCAGAAATATACACAATGGTCTCTTACCATGATGTCGGTGGGAAACGACACCTATGGGATCACTGCATTCCCTTCTATGGTTGCGGGGCGCGAGGATCGTGAGAAGAGCGGGACCGACAGGTGACACAAGGGGGATCTTACCCAGGTTCAGGGCTCTCCGAGGAGATAACACCCCTAGTCCTGCTCTGCGGGGTCTCCGCATGGTCACTCGATCAAGGAAAGGTAGCTACAATTGCTCCTAGAGCTGTTGGGTTCAAGGGAGAAGAAGAACAAGGCTAGCTCTTGCTTCTCTCTATCTATGGTGTGTGTGCTATGCTCAGAAGCCAACCCTTTGCATGGGTGCTCCGGGGGGTTTATATAGGCCTACCCCCCGGGGGTACAATGGTAATCCGGCTAGGCATTGGTCCCAGCCGTCAGTGTCTACACTCGCCGGCTTCTCCGCCGGCTGTTGGGTCCCGCCGACTGGTGGGTCCCACCGGCTGCCGGCTTCTTGGTCGACAGGCCGGCCCCACCGCCTAGGGTCTTATCGGCGGCTGCTGACTGTAGCCTTGCCTCTGATGACGAGGGCTTTGTCGAGGTAAGCGTGGCTACAGTGGGCCGCCTCGGGGGCTCTCGCTGTAGCCTTACCTCGTCTTGTCTCCTTAATGAGGCTCTTGCTTCGAGGAAGGGAGTAGCCGGCTTTTAGGGGCCGGCTACACCCCTGGCCGACTGGGGGAGGCCGGGCCGCCTTTGCGCCTCTCTCTGGCAGAAGGGGCCCGGCGCCCGCGGGCCGTACAGGAGTCGGTCGTGGATGACGTTGAGGCTGGCATGGCTACAGTGCCGAGCCGCACAGGAGACGGTCATCCCGTACGGCCTCCTGTGGCCACACCTGCCTCGGGCCTCGGGGGTAGTGGGCCGCACTGTGGCCACACCTCGTCTTGTCACCGTTATGTGGGTGTAGCTTGGGTGGTTGTGGTCTCGGCCGGCTCCTTGGAGTCGGTGCTCTTCCTGGCCGGCTCCCTGGAGTCGGCCGCCTGGTAGTCGTCTTGGGGAGAGGTTGCTGAGGCTGGGTCGCCTTCCAGAAGTCGGCTTCAGAAGTAGCCGGCCAAGGAAGACGGCCCGATGCTGGGAATGCTCGGAGGCCCAAAGGCCTGATAATTTTTTAAGAGGAACCAGGGGCAGCCGGTTAGGCTACCCGTGGCTATTTACTCCGACAGTAGTCCCCGAAGCTAATTGGGATTCGAGGTGGAGTTGGGGTTGAGAAGCTCGATCAGCTTCCTATCTTGGCAAGCCGGCGGCTGGGAGCTGGCTTTGGTTAGGCGCGTCGCCTTGGTCGAAAACTTCCGGAGTCGGAGGGCGGGAGCTCGCCAGTGCGTGCACCGGGCCGCGAGCCGGCCACTGGCTGTCTGCGAACCACGTTGCCCCCCTTGGCCGGAAAGCCTGCCAGCCCACGCGCGCGACGGGACGTCGCCGCAGGGGGGGGGGGCCCGCCACGTCCGCGCCCGGGCCCAGGCGCGGATCGTCTGCATCCCGAAACCGCCCGCACGTCTCATGTGGCAGTTTTGGCTTGCCTTTATGCGCAATAATCGCGGGGCGTGGGGGGAGTGGGTGCAGTTAATCCCACGACTCCCCCCATGTTCGGCCTCCCCGGCCTTACCTTGCGAAGCTATAAGTAGGGGGAGGTTGAGGGCGGCAGGGCCTCGCACGCTCCTCCTACTTCCACCATCTTCTTCGCCCGCCGCTTCTTGCAACAGCGCCTTGCCGCCGCGCTCTTCCACCGCATATTTCTCCGCCGCCGCGCTAGTTTTTGGCCATGCCTCCCGCCACGGAGCAGTATGGCGGGGATTGGGATGGCTCCAATGTCCACGGAGACCACGTCGAGTTCCTCCGCAATACGCGGCGGCTGCCCGGCGCGGACAAAGTGGAGGTCCGTCTCGCGCCGGCAAGGGAAATCACGCCGGAGCCGCGGAAGGGCGAGCGGGTGGTCTTCCGCTCGCATTTCTTGCGCGGCATCGGCCTGCCAATGAGCGCCTTCTTCCGCTCCTGGCTCGACTTCTACCAGCTCCAGCCGCACCACCTCACCCCAAACGCGGTGGTGCTGCTGTCCGCCTTCGTCACCCTATGCGAGGGCTACCTCGGCGTCCTCCCCACCCTCGAGCTCTGGGGGGAGTTCTTCCAGTCGAAGCTGGGCACGCGCATGCAGGGCGTGCCGGCTCAGACTGGCGCCTTCATCGCGTCGCGGAGGTCGGTCGCCGACAACCCCTTCCCCGTCATCACGCTGATCCAATCAGTGAAGAAGTGGCAAAAATCGTACTTCTACGTGCGGAACATCGCCCCGCGGGGCGACTACATCAACCTGCCGGCTTACGTAGCCGGCCCACCAGCGGGCAGGCGGCCCCAGTGGTCCTTCCGGGCCGTGACTCTGACGCCGGCCGGGTCCGCCGCCGTCGCCCGAGTGCGGGAGCTGACCCAGGCGGAGGGCTTGACGGGGCCTGACCTGCTGGCCGCGTTCGTCACGCGACGGGTTCTTCCGCTCCAGAGCCGGCCTCATCTGATCTGTCAGATGAGCGGCCAGCTCGATCCGAGCCGAATGTGCACCAAGAAGATGCCGTGCGAGGAGGTCGCCTATATGGTGAACTACCTTGCGAACTGCAAACTCACCGAAGAGTGGCAGTTCGGCAAGGAGCCATATAGCCGAGCCAATCCGCCGCCTACGGTATGTTCTCCTTGGCTCTTTTTCTGTCTCTTTGCTCTGTTGCCGAGTTCCTCTTGGCCGACTCTAACTTAGTCGGTTTGCTTTTCGACAGAGCCCTCTGCTTCGGCCGGCCGGCGGGTCAGACGCGGAACGTCGATTCGTCCCTGACCGGACCGAACACGATTTGGAGGACCCCGACCTGGGGGCGGCCGGTATGGACGAGAACGTTGAGCCGGGTGGTGGCCAAGCCGGCGGCGAAGCAGGCGGCTACGGGCTCGGAGTCACCTTCGACGACTGGCCGGACGACGACGAGGCCGAAGTCGTCCCGCGCCGCCAGCCGGCAGCTGGACGCGGCGCGGGCTCCTCCGCCGCACCGCCTGCTCGGGGCGGAGGGCAAAAGCGTTGCGCCGCCCAGGGTTTGTTCGGTAGTCGGACGAAGAAGCCCAGGGGCGGGGCGGCAGCCACCAGGCAGGAGGAGGCGGCCGCGAAGGCGGCTCGCTTCCGCAAGACGGTGAAGCAACCGCAGACCGTGTCGGCGTAAGTTCGCTTTCTTTCGTATACTCTTTTTTCTTTCTTTTCTTTGGTGGCTCTTGAGCTCTTGTCTTCTTCTTCAATGATCAGAGCTCCGCTGTCGCTTGAGCGGGCGGCTGCTGCCTCCGTCGTCGAGTCTCCGAGGGGGTCTGGGAGCACCACCCGCCGTGTGGACCCCCGCGCCGAGCTTCAGGCGGCGACGGAACGGAACGCACGGGAGGCGCGGGAGGAGCAGGAGGCACGGGAGGCGGAGGCACGGAAGGCGGCCGCCGCCCAGGCGGCGCCGAGCTTCAGGCGGCGACGGAACGGAACGCGTGGGAGGCGCGGGAGGAGCAGGAGGCACGGGAGGAGGAGGCGGCGAAGGCGCTCGCCGATGCTGCAGCCAGGGCCCAAGCAGAGGCTGCAGCTGCAGAAGCAGCGGGGGAGCTCTTGATGGTCACCCCTCTGCGCGTTGCGGCGCCGGGGCCCATGGAGCCCTCGCCAGAGGGAGCCAGCGGCGACCAGCCAGGGCTGGGGGGAAGCGACGATGTCATCATCCTGGAGAGGGCGCCGGTGCCGACCCCGCCAACTGGGGCGGCCCAAGGCGGCCGGCCTGATCCGCCGCCTGCACAGTCGGCGGGGGGCGAGCCGGCCGTGAGGGCTGAGATGGCAGTCCGGATTCCGTCGAGTCGGCGCGCGGGGAAGGCGGCGTCAGAGCCACAGAAGGCCGCGTCGGAGCCGCAGCCGGCCGTGGGCTCCAGCTCGTCGGCCCGGGATGCGGAGGCGGCCAGCGCTACCTCGGGGTGGACGCCAGGCGGAGGGACGGCCGTGGTGAACGTGGCTGCACAGGACGTCCGGACCCGGCTCCAGGGCCTAGCTGCGGTGCTGAGGCAGTTCACCGACGAGTTCCTCGCGACGCGGGCGGCCATCCGGGTTAGTATTCCCATCCTGCTTCTTCTTGATCTTGATTTCTTCCGTGGGGGCGCGTCAGCGCACCCACTGGGTGTAGTCCCCGAGTTCCGAGTCGGCTGCTGAGCAGGCGGCTTGGAACTTCTTGGTGGATTTGCCTTTGCTATTCTTGTTCTTATTTCGATCTTCTGTCCATCTTGCAGGACTACCACAACCTTCGAGCGGCCGCCTTCAATTCCTAGGCTCGGGAGCTGACTCAGAAGACCGCCGATCTTACAGAGAGCCGAGGTACGTGCTTCGTTCTTTATCTCATGTGGGGGCGCGTCAGCGCACCCGCTGGGTGTAGTCCCCGAGATTCGGGCCGACTGCTGAGCAGTCGGGTCGGATCTTCCTTGATGACTTCTTCTTACTGTTCTTTCTTTTCCTGCAGTCTCTGCAGCGGCCAACGCCAGTCTGAGGGCACAGCTGGGAGAGTCTCAGACTGCCCTTCGCGCCAAGGATGCTGAGCTCGCCGCCTTGGTGCAGGAACGCGACCGCCTGGCCAAGAAGTTGGCCGACCAGGAGGAAAGCCACAAGGCGACACTGAAGGCGGTGCAGGACCGCGAAGCCGCCCTTCAGGCCGAGTACGAGACGGAGGCGGCTGGCTGGGCTGAGGCTAGGCAGACTTTGATCTCTGGCTATGGCCAGATCGAAGATCTGGTTGACGGTAAGCCGCCTACCCCTTCGTCCTTTCTTGCCATCTACCACTTTGGTTCTTTTTCTGATTTGGTGCTCTTTTCTCCCTTTCTTCTTCTTTCTTGCGCAGAATATTTCCCTGGCTATTCTACTGCTGCCAACCAGACCATCGAGGCCCGCCACCAGGCACGAAGGCAGGCTGGCTTTGAGATCTCGCCAACCGCCGGCCGTTCGCTGGAGGAGCAGCTCTTGGCGATCCAGGCCCGCATCCAGCCGGCTCACCGACTGCTCCGCCGTCTTCAACGTGCCGGGGCGCAAGTCTTGGCCGCCCTCTGGCCCGGCCAAGTGGTTCCTCGCACCCCCAGTCGGACTGCCGACTGGCTGGACGTGGCAGTCAGCCGCTTCGAAGCTTGGAAGGCCTCGGCGGCTCGCTCCGGTGCCAGGCGGGCGCTGGAGTTCGTCAAGGCCTGGTATCCCGGCCTGAGCCTGGATCGGCTGGCTACCTGGCGGCAGCAAGCCGACACAGAGCTGGAGCCGGCGCGGCCGGCCATCATCCGGCGGGCTTCGGCGATCGCCGACTACACCGACACCAGCGTCTTCGCCCCCGAGGTGGACGACAATGGTGTCGCCCAGCCGGAGGAGTGGTTCGGTCTGAACCCGGCGGATGACGAAGACTCGGCGGAGGAGATCGACTCCAGCGACGAGGGTGAAGACGCCGAGCCGGCTGGTGGAGCAGCCGACCAACCTCAGCCTGACCGCACCTCCAGCACCACGTCGCGCGTGAGTGCGTCTCCTGCCGTAGGTGGTGATCAAGCCGAGACCCGCTAGGCGGCCACTCCTTCAGCCGGCGAAGCCGCCTTCACCGACCAGCTCGGCCTCCGCAGCGCGCCTTAGTCTGCCGTCTTTTGTTTTCCTGTCTAGTTACTTTTGGAACAATGTTTGGTTAAGTCTGCACAATTCCACCCACTGGGTGTATTCGAACTTATGTCTGTTGCCAGCCTGTTGGGGGCTTTATGTGTATATATAACTTATGCATTTGGCCTTTCCTTGTACTTTGCTTTTTATCCTTCTGCTTTTTTCCTTTGCCGCCCTCCCTTGGTTGCTGCCTCCCTAGTCCAACAGTTGCTCTGCAATCTGTAGCCGGAGGAGTGCCTGGCCGATTGGGGGGGGGGGGCGGAAGTACTCTAGCTTTGCTGGACTAAAGCTAAGTTTTTTAGGAAGCCGGCCAGCCGGCTGTTCTGGCAGCTGGCAGGCATGTTTGGAGGCCGTCTCTTTGCTATATAGGTTCGTTGTTCCTTAGCCATTTTTCGTGTGGGCGTCCTTTCTGTCTTGCCTCTTCCTAGTCGGACAGTCAGTTCTTTGAGCTGCGACTTTCAACAAGAGAGGACTTCGGGAGCCGGCGCACTACTTTTCTGACTTTAGGAAAAACTTTTAATATAGCTCAAGGCGGCCAGTCCCCGGGCTGACTAGTCGAACTCGGTGCCGGACAAAAAATCAAATGTAATAATACATTCATGGATATGACACTCGTCATTCATAGATAAATAGAAGGCAGTCCCCGAGTACTGTTCGGGGGGCCTGTTGGTTCGTGCTTAATATCAAAAGGGTAGCATGATACATACTGCTTTCAACTGTAAAATCTTCTTAGGAGGTTCGCGTTCCATGGCCGCTCCGACTCCTTGCCAGAGTCGTCTCTCTTGCGTGCTCTTGGTTTTTGCGCATCGATCAAGTAGTAGGAGTCGTTGCCGAGTGCCTTGCTGACGACGAAGGGGCCGTCCCAAGGGGCCGAGAGCTTGTGCTGGCCGGCTGTTCGCTGGATCAGCCGGAGCACAAGGTCGCCTTCTTGGAAGGATCTTGGCTTGACCTTGCGGTTGTAGTAGCGGCGCAGCCCTTGCTGGTAGATGGCGGACCGGCTGAGTGCTAACAGCCGGCCTTCTTCCAGTAGGTCCACGCCGTCTTCTCTTGCTTCTTTGGCCTCCTCCGTGTACATGGTGATCCGAGGCGAGTCGAACTCGATGTCTGTTGGGATGACAGCCTCAACACCGTACACGAGGAAAAACGGAGTGAAGCCGGTTGACTTGTTGGGTGTAGTGCGCAGACTCCAGAGGACAGCCGACAGCTCTTCGAGCCAGCAGCCGGCCGATCGCTCCAGTGGTACAACCAGTCGGGGCTTGATGCCGGAGAGGATGAGTCCATTTGCTCGCTCGACCTGGCCGTTTGACTGCGGGTGGGCAACGGACGCTAAGTCCAGTCGGATGCCCTGTGTCGCGCAGAAACGTGCCAATGCTCCTTTGGCGAAGTTCGTGCCGTTGTCGGTGATGATGCTGTGCGGCACGCTGTACCGAGTAGTGATGTCGGTGATGAATGTTACGGCAGTCGGCCCGTTGAGCTTCTTGATTGGCTTTGCTTCAATCCACTTTGTGAACTTGTCCACAGCAACAAGTAAATGTGTCAAGCCGCCGCGGGCTGTCTTGAAAGGGCCCACCATGTCCAGTCCCCAGACGGCAAAGGGCCAGGTGAGGGGAATGGTCTTGAGTGCAGAAGCCGGCAGGTGTTGCTTGGAACTAAAAACTTGGCATCCTCTGCAGCTCTTGACTATTTTTTTAGCATCCTCCAAGGCAGTCGGCCAGAAGAAACCATGGCGGAAAGCCTTGGCCACAAGGGATCTTGAGGCTGCGTGGTGGCCGCATACGCCTTGGTGGATGTCTTTGAGGATTGCCACTCCTTTTTCTGGCTCGACGCAACGCTGGAAGACTCCAGTGACGCTGCGCTTCACAAGCTCTCTGTTGATTATTGTATATGCTGCGGCTCGTCGTTGCACTAGTCTTGCTGAGATCTCATCAGTCGGCAGCTCTCTGCTGACTAGGAACTTGAGGATGGGGTGGGCCCATGAGGGAGCTATGACTTCTTCTTCTGTTAATGTGGCCACCATGACTCGGGTGGGTGGGTTGGGTGAGTCGGCCACTGCTTCTTGTATCGTTGCAGTCCCCGGGCCGACTGCTGCAGTCCCCGGGCCGGGTTCTGAAGTCCCCGGGCTGGGTGCGACTACGGCAGTCCCCGGGCCAGTTGTCGAAGTCCCCATGCCGCCTGCGGGGTTTCTCCTGTCGGATCCGGCTGTATCTGGCGCAGGCGGTACGAAAATGGAATCCGACTCTGGAGACGGCTTGATGGACGGCTTGAGGAGGTGCTGGAGGGAGACGCCAGTCGGTATGGCTTGTCGGGTGGAGCCGATCCGTGCTAGGGCATCTGCTTGGTCGTTGTCGGCCCTTGGCACGTGAAGGAACTCACACCCTTCGAAGTATCCGCTGATCTGCTGGACGAGGAATCGATAGCTCGCCATGTTCGCGTCCTTGGCGTCCCAGTCGCCAGACGATTGCTGGACCACCAAGTCTGAGTCGCCGTAGCACAGGATCCGGCGTATGCCAAGCTCTTTGGCTAGCCGGAGCCCATGTACGAGCGCCTCGTACTCGGCCACGTTGTTGGAGGCGGCGAAATGGATCTGCAGCGTGTACTTAAGCTTGTCACCTTTGGGAGAGGTGAGGACGATGCCGGCTCGCAAGCCGGTGCGCATCTTGGACCCGTCAAAGTGCATCCTCCAATGGGTAGAGTCGGGAGCCGGCGGTAAGTACTGGGTCTCGGCCCAGTCGACGAGGAAGTCGGCCAATGCTTGCGACTTGATGGCGGTGCGGGGTTGATAGAAGATCATGTAGGGTGCCAATGCAATGGCCCATTTGGCCACCCGGCCGGATGCATCCTGGCTGCCTATGATCTCGGCAAGCGGGGCAGTGCACACGACCGTGATGGGGTGCTCTTGGAAGTAGGGCTTCAGTTTCTTGGCAGCGAAGTACACCCCATAGCACATCTTCTGGTAGTGCGGGTAGTTTTGCTTTGAGCTGGACAACACTTCGCTGAGATAGTACACCGGCCTCTGGACTAGCTGGGCTCGGCCTTCCTCTGGGCGCTGGACCACAACAACGGTGCTGACGACTCGGCTAGTCACGGCGATGTAGAGGAGCATGGGCTCCTTCTCAGTCGGCGCAGCCAGGACAAGCGGAGTGGTCAGCATTTTCTTCAACTCATGGAAGGCTTGGTCGGCTTGATCATTCCACTCGAAGTGAGTGGACTTCTTCATAAGTCGATACAAGGGGAGAGCCTTTTCTCCTAGTCGGCTGATAAAACGATTCAGGGAGGCTAAGCAGCCAGTGAACTTCTGCACATCTCGCAGCTTGGTGGGAATCTCCATCCTCTCGATGGCCTCGATCTTGACGGGGTTGCACTCAATGCCGCGTTCGGAGACCAGGAAGCCTAGCAGCTGGCCGGCTGGCACTCCGAACACGCACTTCTCGGGGTTGAGCTTTATTTGGAATCGGCGCAAGTTGGCGAATGTTTCTTTCAGGTCTTCCAGCAAGGTACCACGCTTTTCTGTCTTCACCACAATGTCGTCTACGTAGACATGGGCATTTCTGCCGAGTTGTTTCAAGAGACATTTCTGCATGCAACGCTGAAAAGTGGCACCGGCATTTCTCAAGCCGAATGTCATAGTCAGGTAGCAGAAAGCTCCAAAGGGTGTGATGAAGGCAGTCTTCAGGCGGTCAGCTGGGTCCAACTTGATCTGATGGTACCCTGAGTACGCATCCAAAAAACTTAACAGCTCGCATCCGGCTATGGAGTCTATCACTTGGTCAATCCGCGGCAGAGCGAACGGATCCTTTGGGCAGGCCTTGTTCAGACTGGTGTAGTCTATACACATACGCCACTTGTTATTCTTCTTCAGAACCAGAACTGGGTTGGCAAGCCACTCTGGAAAGAACACTTCCATGATAAAGCCAGCGGCAAGGAGCCGGGCTATCTCTTCTCCCACAATTCTTCGCTTCTCTTCTGACAGTCGGCGGAGGGGTTGCTTGACCGGCCTCGCATCAGCTCGGACATGTAGCTTGTGCTCGGCGAAATCCTTCAGGACACCCGGCATGTCCTTTGGGGACCATGCAAAGATGTCTCGATTCTCACGGAGGAAGTCGACGAGCTCGCCTTCCTATTTACTGTCCAAGTTCGCCCCAATGACAGCGAACCTCTCCGGGTTCTCCGGGTCCAGAGGTATCTTCTTTGTCTCTTTGGCAGGCTGGAAAGAGCCCTGCGCATCACAATCTTTGGGGTTGGGGGACAAAGCCGGCTGTTTGCCGGCCATGGCCACAACCCGTTCCAACATCTTCTTCTCTTCAGCCACCACGAGGGACTCGGCCAGGCGGCTACTGGCCATGGCGCACTCGATGGACTTCTTGTAGTCGCCGGCTACTGTGATGATCCCCTTCGAGCTCGGCATCTTCATCTTTAGGTAGGCGTAGTGGGGCACAGCCATGAACTTGGCCAGAGCAGGTCGGCCAAGCAGTGCATGATAGTGGCTCTCCAAATCCACTACCTCAAACGATATCGCTTCTCGGCGGAAGTGGTCTTTGTCTCCGAAGAGAACATCCAATTTGATCTTGCCGATTGGGGAGCAAGACAGGCCGGGGACGATACCATGGAAGACGGTGCGGCTCGGCATGAGCTGCTTTGCTTTGATGTTCAGCTTCTCCATGGTATCGCGGTACAGTATGTTGATACTGCTTCCGCCGTCTATCAGGACGCGGGAAAATCTGGCGGCTCGCCTCTCTGTTGCGAGGGTGACGTCCAAGACCATTGCATAGGAGCCAGGCGAAGGCATCACCTCTGGGTGGTCGGCCTGGCTCCAGTTGATTGGCTTTTCTGACTAGTGCATGAACTCGGGGGTGCTGGTGGCGACTGCATTCACTTCTTGGTGCTGTCGGCGTCGGCTGCGCTTGTCGTCGGCTTGACTGGTGAAGACGACGTATGCGGCGTGCTCTTTGGGGAATTCGTCTTGGATGGCGCCGACTGCCAGCCGAGCCGCCGGCTGCTGAGGGGCTGGAGGCGGCGGGCCGGGAGGCGGAGGCGGCAGCACTCCCTCGCCCTTGGTGATGCGGGTGAGCCAATGGCATTTCCGGGTTGTGTGGTTGGACGGCTTCGCGCCGCTGTGGAACTTGCAGGGGCGTCGAGAGCTTGCTCGTAGGAGAAAGACGGCTGCCAAGCCGGCCTTCCACCCTTCTTCTTTGGAGCGGGCCGTTCTTCAGGCTGCTCGTCTTCAACTGTGGCCACCTGCCGACTGGTGGAAGTCGGCATGGGGGCCTTGCGCTTGTGATCGTTCTGGTAGGGGCGCCGATTGGGGTCGCCAGCCGGCGTCTTGGGAGCTGGAGCAATCACCTTCCCAGAGGCGTCTACTCTCAGCTCGGTCTTCATCGAGGAGTCGGCCGTGGCGTACTTGTCCGCGATGACCAGAAACTCGTCGAGGGTGGCCGGCTCGTCGCAGAGGAGTCGGTGCTTGAGGAGGGTGCCCTCTCGGCACTCGACGGTGAAGTACTCGATGGCTTGGACCTCATGCACCCCCTCGCAGGAGTTGCGGAGCTTGGCCCATCGCGTGAGGTAGTCGCGGGTCGACTCATTGGGCCCTTGGACGCAGAGGGAGAGTTGGCGAGGCTTGGGAGGCCGCTTGTAGGTGCTGGTGAAGTTGCGGACGAAGACTTCGGTGAAGTCCAGCCAACTATTGATGCTGTAGGGCTTGAGGCTATTGAGCCATGTGCGCGCAGTGCCCTGCAGCATGAGGGGGACGTACTTCACGGCGACGCGCCGATTGCCGTTGGCTATGCTGACGTCCGTGGAGTAGTCTATGAGCCAGTCTTCCGGCTTCACTGAGCCATTGTACTTGGGCGTGTCTCTGGGGAGCGAGAATCCTTTGGGGAAGGGCTCGTCGCGGATGCGGGGGCCAAAGCATGGCGGGCCCACATCATCTTCTTCTTCTAATGCTAAGGATCGAGCAAGGCGGTCGATCCTGTGGCGGGCGTCGTTCTCGCCGACTCCTTCTCGGCGGCCGAGTCGGTCGCCAAGAGTCGGGTGCGTGATAGGCAGCGGGGTGAGACGTCTTTCTCTTCGAGGCGGGGGAGGAGGCAGATTTCCTTGGTGCTCTATAGCTCGAGGGCGGCCCTCCGCGTCGCGCTCGATGGTGATGCCAGTCCGGCTGCGGCTGGCAGCCGGCTCCTTGTCTTTCTTCTGGCGTGCGCCGCTCGCAGTCGGCGAGCGGGACGTTGCAGCGTGCTCTCGGCGCGGGGGATGACTATCAGCACGAGCGCCGGCTTCGTGCCGTTCTGTAGCCGCGTCGAGCAGCTGCTGGATCCGTCTCGTCATGTAGGGGAGCTCATCGGCTCCCAGCCCATTGAGCTCTTCTGTGGCCGCCTGAGTGGCTCGCAAATTCTCGAGCGGGGTGGCGTAGACGGGGCGATCTGCCCCTAGCATGCTGGCGACGGCCGTGCCGCGCTTCTGGACGAAGCCGGCTCGGCTCGGGCCGCTAGGCGGCGGCGTACCGAAGGCGGCGCGGTCGACTTCGCGCTGGTGGGCCTCGGTGAGGCGCCGCATGGAGGCTATCTTCTCGCCCTCCGCGATGAGGGCGAGGCAGCGTGCCTCCAGGGTCTCGGCGTCGGCATCGGCCGGGATGGGGATGGAGAGGTCGTGCATCGCCACTTGTAGGGCGTCGTGGGCGTTTTTGCCCAAGTTGGCGACGTGGCTGATGACCAGCACTTCGGTGACGGCGCTGCTGCCGCTGTCAGCTCGAGGGAGTGGATCGTCGAAGACCACCACGTCGGAGTGGTAGGCGTCGAGCGACGCTGCGTCGGATTCGATGAGCATCGGGTCGGTGAAGCCGACCGACTCCACATCTGCAGCGGGCTCGCTGGAGACATGAAGCTGGTCGAGGAGGCTGACGAGGCGGTTCTCGGGGTAGTCTGTGCCTGCGTCGGACGCAGGCTCGTCGGAGATGCGAGTCTCGCCGAGCAGATCGGCGAGGCAGCTCGTAGCTCAGGCGTCGTCGACGCCTTGCAGCGCGTCAAGGCAAACGCCATCGGGCGCAGCAGGCTGGCTGCGCTCGCGGGGGAGGAAGAGGGTTCCCGTCCAGAACAGGTCTCCGGGCGACGGTGCACCTGGCCCCACGGTGGGCGCCAAATGTCGGGTGGTTGGTGCGACATATGCCAATGGATGGCTTATCATTGTGGGAGCCAATAAGACATCGCCGTTGCCTGGAAACGGGATGAGGCGAAGACATGCATGCCGGCGGATCTTACCCAGGTTCAGGGCTCTCCGAGGAGATAACACCCCTAGTCCTGCTCTGCGGGGTCTCCGCATGGTCACTAGATCAAGGAAAGGTAGCTACAATTGCTCATAGAGCTGTTGGGTTCAAGGGAGAAGAAGAACAAGGCTAGCTCTTGCTTCTCTCTATCTATGGTGTGTGTGCTATGCTCAGAAGCCAACCCTTTGCATGGGTGCTCCGGGGGGTTTATATAGGCCTACCCCCGGGGGTACAATGGTAATCCGGCTGGGCATTGGTCCCAGCCGTCAGTGTCTACACTCGCCGGCTTCTCCGCCGGCTGTTGGGTCCCGCCGACTGGTGGGTCCCACCGGCTGCCGGCTTCTTGGTCGACAGGCCGGCCCCACCGCCTAGGGTCTTGTCGGCGGCTGTTTACTGTAGCCTTGCCTCTGATGACGAGGGCTTTGTCGAGGTAAGCGTGGCTACAGTGGGCCGCCTCGGGGGCTCTCGCTGTAGCCTTACCTCGTCTTGTCTCCTTAATGAGGCTCCTGCTTCGAGGAAGGGAGTAGCCGGCTTTTAGGGGCCGGCTACACCCCTGGCCGACTGGGGGAGGCCGGGCCGCATTTGCGCCTCTCTCTGGCAGAAGGGGCCCGGCGCCCGCGGGCCGTACAGGAGTCGGTCGTGGATGACGTTGAGGCTGGCATGGCTACAGTGCCGAGCCGCACAGGAGACGGTCATCCCGTACGGCCTCCTGTGGCCACACCTGCCTCGGGCCTCCGGGGTAGTGGGCCGCACTGTGGCCACACCTCGTCTTTTCACCGTTATGTGGGTGTAGCTTGGGTGGTTGTGGTCTCGGCCGGCTCCTTGGTGTCGGTGCTCTTCCTGGCAGGCTCCCTGGAGTCGGCCGCCCGGTAGTCGTCTTGGGGAGAGGTTGCTGAGGCTGGGTCGCCTTCCAAAAGTCGGCTTCAGAAGTAGCCGGCCAAGGAAGACGGCCCAATGCTGGGAATTCTCGGAGGCCCAAAGGCCTGATAATTTTTTCAGAGGAACCAGGGGCAGCCGGTTAGGTTACCCGTGGCCATTTACTCCGACACAGACGTCGTGCTGATGACAAACGAATCTCATATATCCTTCGTTATATGGCTGACTCGATGCACATTTGGCCACAATCCCTCCTTCGTCACGTATTCCTAGAGCTCACGGAAAACAAACTTAGTGCGAAATTAGGAAACTTAACTCCATCCATCTCGAAAGAGGTGATTTTGGCAATGGATCTGATGCCCACATATCTCATCCCTCGTCGTGTGAATGTATTTCGTGAGTTTTAAAAAAGACTTCGTAGGTGAATCTTGTATACACGTCGGTCGATGGACGACGCAATGCTTCTTTTTTCACCATCCCTCTCCTCTCATGTTTGTTGAGAGATTTTGCAATGGTGTATTACTGATCTGAAATATACACGGTGGTCTCTTACCACGACGTGTTGGTTTATCAACCATTTGTAAATGATGAAGCCACGCGTAAAAATTAGGAAGAAACTTAGTGAAGAAGATTGAGAAACATAACATGATAGAGCTAGAAATTGGAATTAGGCAACGCTCGTCCGCCGCAGGAAAATCACGTGTACCATTCAGTAGAACGAGGTGTCAACGAACGCATATTTGGTCAGCCTTCCGTAGAGCTCATGGGAAAGAAACTTAAGGATAAATATGAGAAACCTAACATCATATGGCTCAAAAATAGGAGGTTTCCAACGCTCGCCGGTTATGCACACCTATATATATTCCACCTAGTGCCTAATTTTAACGAGCAGCACATCTATGTGCCACAAATATCGATGGTTATTTGATCACCATCCGTCTCATCTGGCACTGGTTGAGAGCTTTTGCCTTTTCATGATAAAATTGCACCTACTACCTTGTCATAGGTGAGTCAAATATGTTCTTCTATCGAGGGATTGCCAGTGCACATTGGGAAACCACCCCTCTCCCATCACCTGCTCAATAGAGGTCATGATAAGGAACTTAGTGCTAAAATAGAGGAACTTAACTCCAGGGAGCTCGACAGAGGTCATTTTGGTAGCAACTTCCAACACACTGGTATCTCAGTCCTCATTGGATGTATCTATGTCTAATATATTATGAAAGGGAAGTGCCGGGATTGGATTTTTGGGCGAGGCAAGTATTCTGGGTCCTTGCAGTGAGCAATGTTTGTATATGTCTGCGAGCTCAGAAGATCGAATGTCACCCTATACATAGACGTCGTGCTGATGACACATGAATCTCGTATATCCTTTGGTATATGGCTGACTCGATGCACATTTGGCAACAATCCCTCCCCCGTCACGTACTCCTAGAGCTCACGAAAAAGAAACTTAGTGCCAAATTGGGAAACTTTACTCCATCCAGCTCGAAAGAGATGATTTTGGCGATGGAGCTGATGCCCTCATATCTCATCCTTGCTCGTGTTAACAAATTTCATGCGTTTAAAAAAAGAATTCACAGCTTAATCTCGTATACATGTCGTTCGATGGATGACGCAATGCTCCTTTGGTCATCATCCCTCTCCTCTCATGTTTGTTGAGATAATTTGAAATTGCGTATTACTGACCAGAAATATACACAATGGTCTCTTACCATGATGTCGGTGGGAAACGACACCTATCGGATCACTACATTCCCTTCTATGGTTGCGGGGCGCGAGGATCGTGAGAAGAGCGGGACCGACAGGTGACACAAGGGGGATTTACCCAGGTTCGTGCCGCGAGGATGCGTAAAACCGTAGTCCTGCATTGGTGGATGTATTTAGTGTTCTTGAGCTCTTGAACTAGCTCTAGGTGCTGCGAGGTTCCAGAGAGCCGAATCCTTTTCCTGGTCGCCTCGGGCCTCCTTTTATAGGAAAAGGGGTCGCCATAGTGGCAAGCAGGAGGTGGAAAGGGTACAGTGCTGCAAGGTTATCCCTCGTATTACAGGACAAGACGCATTTAATGTGAGGCTTAGGTGTCCCTTCGCTTTATTAGGGACGGGGGCGAGGCCCGTCCCGTCCGTCGCCGCTCCTTCTCGCTTCGACATGCGCCCTGGCCAGCGACGCATGTGGTGCAATGTAGGCAGGCAGGCAGCTGAGGTGGCGCGGTGGTGGAGCCTCCATGAAGGATTGCATGCCGCCATGCAGGTGCCTGCCCAGCTGGTTGGGTCGGCAGCTGCATGCGAACGGCGGTGAAGGCTTATCTGGTGCAGGCCTGACAGTGGCCCAGCTAGTGTGCGTTGGCGGGGGCCTTGTCGGGTGGCCCGGCAAGGGTCTTGCTGGGTGGCCCGACAAGCGTCTTGCTGTGGCATGCTGGCTTCCCCGGCAAGGGTCTTGCCGGGTGGCCGGGCAAGGGTCTTGCCGTGGCGCGCTGGTCTCCCCGGCACGGGTCTTTCCGGGGGTCTTGTGGGTTTCTTCGGTGAGGATGGTTGTCCTCTTATCCTCATTTGGTCTTGAGAATTCTATGTCTTCACAAAGATCTGCATGCCACCATGGAGGTGCCCCCTGAGCTCAAGGGTGGCTCGCTCGGCTGGTGTGGGCGGGCTGCCCCGGCAAGGGTCTTGCTGGGGCCGCTGGGGCTTCCCTGGCAAGGGTCCTTGCCGGGAAAACCTGCTTCGTCCATCTGGTCTTTGTGGCCTTGGTCCTTGTCGTTGCTTCATTTGCCTTGTGGCCTTGGCTTCTCTCTGGCTCCCTCTTCCTGCCATGTCTATGCGTGGTCGTGGCGGGAGGCTCTGACTGCCCGTGCACAAGTAAAGGGGTCAAAAGCAGAGCCCCTACTTTTGTACACCGACAGGAGCCCCCGAGCCTGGGCCACACATAAGCGCAGCACGTTGTTGGGCCAGGCCCAGAACGGTGCGCGGGCAGTTAGGGCGGATTTTTACCGTGGCCACCGTTCCGTCCGCTGCGCTTCCCCACGACCCGCGTTGAACGCGTGACGTGGGGGTCGTGCGCGTGCGTATGACATGGGAGGCATGCGTGGGACAGCGCCTGCACGCATGCGTCGCGTCGCAATTAATGGGAAAGGAGGCGGCCCGCGCCTTCCCCATAAAAAGGAATAATCGCGGGCGCGCTGCTCACTTTTACCCCTTCCCTACGCTTTCCTCCAATCTCAGAACCGCCGCCCCCTTCCTCTCGAGATTCTCTGGTTTCGCCCATCGCCGCCGTGCTTTCGCCGTCCTCTGCTGCCGCCATGGCGCCCAAATCCACCAGGGGTAAAGGAGGGGCTAAGGACGTCGGAGTGACGGAGGCACCGGAGAGTGCGCTGGTGGTGCAGCGGATGTAATCCTCTTTCTTTTCCCCCTCGACGGTTGGCGTGCCCGAGCTTCGGGAGATGTTCCAGTGTTTGTGGGGTGTGAAGACGGAGGGAGAGAAGATGGGGCATCCGGCCATGACCGTTGTCCCTGCCAGCGCCGCCCCCTCCTCGCATCGGCACCCCTTCTTCGTCGGCTATTTCTCTTGCGGGCTCTGTCCCCCCTTCTCCGATTTCTTCAAGGACATCATGCACACCTACCGCTTCCACCTCCTAGATTTTACTCCGAATGTCGTGGCGTGTATGGACCTCTTCGCCCATCTCTACGAGGGCTTCGTCGGGGTGCACCCCAGCACGGCGCTCTTCCGCCATTACTTCTCCCCTCGGATCCAGGCAGGGGCACCATTGCTGGCTGTGTCGCCTGGATCCCGAGGGCCAAAGGGGCGTACCCGGATGGCGCCATGAAGGAGAGGTGGGAAGAATGGCGGGGCCGGTGGTGCTGGATTGAGGAAGAAGACCCGCCAGCGTTCTGCGAGGTTCGCCAGAAGCCGCCGATTCGTGGCGGCAATTGGGGTGATGTCGACGCCGACGATGCAAAGCTCATGATCGCCACCACCAGGATTCTCCGGCTTACCCAGGCCGGCCTCACCCTCGAGATGATCGGGGCGGACTTCATCCGCCGCCGGATTGCTCCTCTGCATGACAAAGGGAGGCCGGCCTGGCTCTATGCGAACGCCGCCGACATCATGAGGCTTCGTCCCGGCCTCGATAACAACCTGACGGTGATGCGGCATGCTCATCTTTGCCAACGAATCTTTCAACTCGAGGTCGATGACACGGGCGAGGCCGAGCGGTCAAGCAAGCTCGCCAGGGCCGCCGCGAAGGCCGGCAAGGTCGACAAGGAGCCTATCTTCAAGCTGCCAGCGGGAGTGGTACCGCTCAGCAAAAACTCGCGTCGGAATGAGAACATCGCCATGATGCCACTCTTCAACGCGCACGGCCTCGACCCAAATTGGGCCGAGCCGGACGAGCTCGTGGTGCAGGAGTTCTTCGATACTCTGCACGAGGTGTATGTCACCGACGAGCTGCGGCTCATCCAGGACACTTCCCCGACGGAGCTGGATTATAATGCCGCCAGAGTGGAGGAGGCGAGGCTTGCCGAGGAGGAGGCAAGGCTCGTCAAGGAGGCCGGCAGCGCCGGCGGCGTGGTGGACAAGGCCGCGGCGGAGGCGGAGGAAGTGGAGCTCGCCCGGTGGGCAACAAACGCCGGGGATGCTAGCGGTGTTGACACGGGGGCTCCCCTCGGTGAGGACGCCGCCGACGGGTCGTCGGGAGAGGAGGGCGAGGAGGGGTGGACCGCGACCGCCGACCTTCCGACCACCGGAAGGAGGTGGGTCCTGCGACGGGCCACCTCCGGCGAGCCGGTCCGGCCTGGCAGGGCTGGACAGCCGCAGCTGACCCTGGAGGGGTCCCGGCCCCACATGAGGGCCGCAGCGGCGAAGAAGCCGGCGAAGGTCACGGTGAAGAAGAAGACAGCCGCCCCTTCTTCATCCAAGCGTGCCCAGACGCCGCCTCCTTCCCCTCCTCCGGCGGGTGTTGACATGGAGGTCACCTTCGATTATGGATCCCTCAGCCCGAGGAGGAAGAGGAAGACGGCAGAGGAGGAGGTGGACGACGAGTAAGCATCTGGCTCCTTTTTCGTTATCTCTGTCTCCTCACTCTGCGTTGCTTGTCTTGACTTGTCGTAATTCTTGCAGGGATGAGGAGACGCTTGCCCAGAGAGTGAAGAGGGCCAAGGTCTCGGCGAGTGGCCAGCCCCCGGCTTGTGCTTCGAGGGTGCCCCCGGTGGTATTGAGCAGCCCGGACAGCAGCCCTCGGCATAGCCCCCAGCGTAAGTTCATCATTCTCCCCTCTTCGATACGTGTCAGGGGCACGGCACTTTGGTGCTGACCTCGCCAGGTATGCAGGAGGAGAGCGGCAGCAGGAGGAGCCACAGAGGGCTACTCCCAACACGCCGCCCCCATCGACCATGCTGCCCCGAGGGACGTCTCCGGCAAGGGCGCCAAGCACCGAGCCCACACACATGGAGGAGGAGGAAGAGAACTTGGGCGCCGGTGGCTTTGCCTCGACGCCAAATGTTGGCGTGGAGAGGTCTTCCGTTTCCCAGCCGGGTGCCGGCACTGGTAAGTCATTCGCCGTTCGTCTCTGCTTCTTTTTCTTTCTGGCTCTTGGTCCTGGCCTTGCCTCACCCCCTTCATTGGCGCTCAGATTCCTCCTCAGTGAACCCAGAGGACGTGGACGCCGTCATCGAGGGCGTCGCCAAGGCCGCCGAGGCGGACGCCGAGAAGGTTGCCGCCGAGGAGGCCACCAAGGACGCTGTCAAGGGGCCTACCGGGGAGGCCGACAAGGCTGCCGCCGAGGAGGCCGGCAAGGGGCCTGCCGGGGAGGCCAGCAAGGCTGCCGCCAAGGAGGACAACAAGGGGCCTGCCGGGGAGGCCGGCGGGGCCACTGCCGAGGAGGAGGAGGAGGAGGCTCGCGACCGGCCTTCCTCCTCCGCCGCTTCCGGCTCTGGCAAGTACCTGAGGGTGAGTGACGACTTGTTCGTCCACCTTCCAGGCGCGTCGAGCACCAGGACACCTATCGAGGGAGAGGTGTTCGACGATGAAGTGCTTGTCGCTGCCGGGCTTGAAGTCGTCGACGAGCCAATCGTTGGTGGCGGCGGCTCGCAGGAGGAGCGGCTCCTCCATGCCATGGGTGCTAGCTTCCGGAAGCTCCAAGCGCTCCACCACGCCCGCCTGGACAAAGTTATGTCCAGGACGGCGGTGGTGGAGAAGGCGGAGGCGGACCTCCAGGAACGCGTTGCCGAGACGCAAAACTAGTTCCGCGAGGCCCACGAAGAGCTCAAGGCCGCCCAAGGCGAGCTGGCCAGGCGCAACGTGGAGCTCACCATGAAGCTTGCCGACGTCGAGAAAGCTCAGGAGACGGCAAGGAACTTGGCCGTGGCTGCCGAAGCCGCCCGGACCCAGCATGAGGCCGTGCTGCACTCCCAGGAGGAGGACCTCGCTGCACGCGAGGAGAAGTTTGCTGCCATGCTTCGCGGCAAGGATGCAGAGTTGGAGAGGCTTGTCCTGCAACGGACCAGTGAACTGGAGCAGAGGCACAAAGAGGCACTCAATGCCCAGGCCCAGGCTCACACCGGCAAGGTGGAGGAGCTGGAGGCGGAGCGCGACAGGCTGAAGGAGCAGGCTCTGGAGCTGTCCCAGGAAAAGGACACGCTCAACAGTGCCCTGACAGAGGCGCAGGGCGCGGTCGTCAGCAAGACCGGGGAGCTCTTCGAGGCCAACAACTCCATCAAAGACCTCAAGCTAAAGCTAGAGAGTCTCAAGAAGGTGCTGTCGGAGGCCAACGCCTGGGAGGGGACCCTGGCCAAGGAGCTGGAGGCCGAGAAGCTATTGCGGAAGAATGAGGGCCTCAACTTCGCGGATCACGTGGAGGGCGAGAACCGTTGGCTCGATCGCCTCGCCACTGTCGCCAATCAGGCCGCCGCGCAACTGGCCATCATGGGGATGCCGGATGTGAGGTACGTCCCGGAACGGAGTGTGAGCGCCAATTGCAGTCTAACCACGCTCTTCGAGAAGGTCGTCGATGCTCTGGAGCGGCTCCACGCCAACCGGGCGGCCTCACTAGCCGACGAGTCCCGGAAGCTTTGCCAGGGTGCCATGACCAAGGCTCTCACCATGGTGGCGCACTGGTACCCCGACCTCGACTTTGACGCCGCGCTGGAGAGCTTGCCGGAGGGTACTGACCTCGCGCCGCTCAGGGAGCGTATCAAGCCCATCATCAGCCGTGTCGGCGGAATTCTGAGGGTGGAGGGCCAGCGTCGGGATTAGGCACCCCGTTCTCTTATCACCGTTGCAGGTCCACAACCAAGACAATTGCTATCTCTAGTTAGAACCGCAGCAACAATTTGATGTAACATAACTGCAGCATTTCTTAGTATCAGGCATGTTATTTTCCTGTTCTATTTTTCCTTGTATGTCTACCCTACGTCACTGGGTAGGCTTGCCAGCGCGTAAACCCAGGGAGGCGTCGTGGGGACGGATCCCCACTGGCCTGCCGGATGTGCTTGCCACCGGGCAAACCACCTTACCGCCCTGAGCGCGGCTGCCCGAACTATCGAGGTTGACTCGAGTCAGTGTCAGGAGCATTGCCAGGTGCGGAAGGCTACCCCGCCACTCTTGACGCGGCCGCTTTGAGCTGCTGAGCGGACTCAAAACAGAACAAGGGCATTGCCAATTGCGGGGGGCCCCTTCGCGTGCAGGTTTCCCATACATAGGCAAGATCCTCGAGGACGATAACCTTAAGTATGAATGGAAATAACCCAAGGCTCTGAATGACTTAGCTTTTCTGTTGCCGAGCCGGCGTCGTTTCTCCAGCCGCCTCCTTCTCAGAAACCAAAAGCGACAAAGAACTGCCAGGCCAACTACCAGACCAGATTCTCACAATAGCGCCACATCCCCTACCTGGCGCGCCAAAGATGTCGGTGGGAAACGACACCTATGGGATCACTGGAATCCCTTCTACGGTTGCGGGGCGCGGGGATCGTGAGAAGAGCGGGACCGACAGGTGACACAAGGGGGATTTACCCAGGTTCAGGCCGCGAGGATGCGTAAAACCCTAGTCCTGCTTTGGTGGATGTATTTAGTGTTCTTGAGCTCTTGAACTAGCTCTAGGTGCTGCGAGGTTCCAAAGAGCCGAATCCTTTTCCTGGTCGCCTCGGGCCTCCTTTTATAGGAAAAGGGGTCGCCACAGTGGCAAGCAGGAGGTGGAAAGGGTACAGTGCTGCGAGGTTATCCCTCGTATTACAGGACAAGACGCATTTAATGCGAGGCTTAGGTGTCTCTTCACTTTATTGGGGACGGGGGCGAGGCCCGTCCCGTCCGTCGCCGCTCCTTCTTGCTTCGACACGCGCCCTGGCCAGCCACGCATGTGGTGCCATGTAGGCAGGCAGGCAGCTGAGGTGGCGCGGTGGTGGAGCCTCCACGAAGAATTGCATGCCGCCATCTAGGTGCCTGCCCAGCTGGCTGGGTCGGCAGCTGCATGCGAACGGCGGTGAAGGCTTATCTGGTGCGGGCCTGACAGTGGCCCAGCTGGTGTGCGTTGGCAGGGGCCTTGTCGGGTGGCCCGGCAAGGGTCTTGCGGTGGCACGCTGGCTTCCCCGGCAAGGGTCTTGCCGTGGCGCGCTGGTCTCCCCGGCAAGGGTCTTGCCGGGGGTCTTGTGGGTTTCTTTGGTGAGGATGGTTGTCCTCTTATCCTCATTTGGTCTTGAGCATTCTATGTCTTCACAAAGATCTGCATGCCACCATGGAGGTGCCCCCTGAGCCCTGTCCCAACGTATTTGTCTGAGCATTGGTGTGCTCAAGGGCGGCTCGCTCGGCTGGTGTGGGCGGGCTGCCCTGGCAAGGGTCCTTGCTGGGAAAACCTGCTTCGTCCATCTGGTCTTTGTGGCCTTGGTCCTTGTCGTTGCTTCATTTGCCTTGTGGCCTTGGCTTCTCTCCAACTCCCTCTTCCTGCCGTGTCCATGCATGGTCGTGGCGGGAGGCTCTGACTTCCCGTGCACAAGTAAAGGGGTCAAAAGCAGAGCCCCTACTTTTGTACACCGACACATGACATGTTGATTTATTAACCATTTGGAAATGATGAAGCCAGGTGCAAAAATAAAAAAGAAAGTTAGTGAAGAAGATTAAGAAACCTAACTTGATAGAGCTCGAAATTGGAATTAGGCAACACTCGTCCGCCATAGGAGAATCATGTGTACCATTCGGTCGAACGAGGAGTCGGTGAAGGCATATTTGGTCACCCTTCAATATAGCTCACAGGAAAGAAACTTAAGGCTAAATATAAGAAACTTAATACCATATGGCTAAAAAGAGGAGGTTTCCAACGCTCCTAGTTATGCACACCTATATATTCCACCTTGTGCCTCATTTTAACGAGCAACGCATCTATGTGCCGCAAATATCGATGGTCATTTGAGCACCATCCGTTTCCTCTCGTACTGGTTGAGAGATTTTTCCTTGTCATGATAAAATTGCTCCTAGTGCCTTGTCATAGGCGAATCAGATATGTTCTTCCACCTAGGGATGGCCAATGCACATTTGGAAACCACCCCTCTCCCATCACCTGCTCAATAGAGGTCATGACAAAGGAACTTAGTGCTAAAATTGATAAACTTAACTCCAGGGAGCTCGATAGAGGTCATTTTGGTAGCAACTCCCGATAGACGGGTATCTTAGTCCTCATTGGATGTATCTATGTCTAATATATTATGAAAGGGAAGTGCTGGGATTGGATTTTTGGGTGAGGCAAGTATTCTGGGTACTTGCAGTGAGCAATGTTTGTATATGTCTGCGAGCTCAAAAGATCGAATGTCACCCTATACACAGACGTCGTGCTGATGACAAACGAATCTCGTATATCCGTCGGTATATGGCTGACTCGATGCACATTTGGCCACAATCCCTCCTTCTTCACGTACTCCTAAAGCTCACGGAAAACAAATTTAGTGCGAAATTAGGAAACTTAACTCCATCCAGCTCGAAAGAGGTGATTTTGGCGATGGACCTGATGCCCTCATATCTCATCCCTTGTCATGTGAACGTATTTTGTGTATTTTAAAAAAGACTTCGCACGTGAATCTCGTATACACGTCGGTCGATGGATGACGCAATGCTCCTTTTGTCGCCACCCCTCTCCTCTCATGTTTGTTGAGAGATTTTGCAACGGCGTATTACCGACTTGAAATATACACAATGGTCTCTTAACACGACATGTTGGTTTATTAACCATTTGGAAATGATGAAGCCACGCGTAAAAATCAGAAAGAAACTTAGTGAAGAAGTTTGAGAAACTTAACGTGATAGAGCTCGAAATTGCAAATAGGCAATGCTCGTCAGCCGCAGGAGAATCACGTGTACCATTCGGTAGAACGAGGTGTCGGAGAACACATATTTGGTCACCCTTCCGTAGAGCTCGTAGGAAAGAAACTTAAGGCTAAATATGAGAAACTTAACATCATATGTCTCAAAAAGAGGAGGTTTCCAACGCTCGCCGGTTATGCACACCTAGATATATTCCACCTAGTGCCTCATTTTAACGAGGAGCGCATCTATGTGCCGCAAATATCGATGGTTATTTGATCACCATCCGTCTCCTCTGGCACTGGTTGAGAGCTTTTCCCCTGTCATGATAAAATTGCACCAACAGCCTTGAAGTCATAGGTGAATCAAATATGTTCTTCTATCGAGGGATGGCCAGTGCACATTGGGAAACCATCCCTCTCCCATCACCTGCTCAATAGAGGTCATGATGAGGAACTTAGTGCTAAAATGGAGGAACTTAACTCCAGGGAGCTCGACAGAGGTCATTTTGGTAGCAACTCCCAAAACACTGGTATCTCAGTCCTCATTGGATGTTTCTATGTATAATATATTATGAAAGGGAAGTGCCAGGATTGGATTTTTTGGCGAGGCAAGTATTTTGGGTCCTTGTAGTGAGCAATGTTTGTATATGTCTGCGAGCTCAGAAGATCGAATGTCACCCTATTCATAGACGTCGTGCTGATGAAAAACGAATCTCGTATATCCTTTGGTATATGGCGGACTCGATGCACATTTGGCAACAATCCCTCCCCCGTCACGTACTCCTAGAGCTCACAGAAAACAAACTTAGTGCCAAATTAGGAAACTTTACTCCATCCAGCTCGAAAGAGGTGATCTTGGCGATGGACCTGATGCCCTC
This sequence comes from Triticum aestivum, assembly GCF_018294505.1. Classification (NCBI taxonomy): domain Eukaryota; kingdom Viridiplantae; phylum Streptophyta; class Magnoliopsida; order Poales; family Poaceae; genus Triticum; species Triticum aestivum. The sequence goes on from NC_057799.1 coordinate 94,610,752, forward strand.
ATATCTCATCCTTGCTCGTGTGAACGTATTTCATGCGTTTAAAAAAACAATTCACAGGTTAATCTCGTATACATGTTGGTCGATGGATGATGCAATGCTCCTTTTGTCACCATCCCTCACCTCTCATGTTTGTTGAGAGATTTTGCAACGGCGTATTACCGACCTGAAATATACACAATGGTCTCTTACCACGACGTGTTGGTTTATTAACAATTTGTAAATGTTGAAGCCACGCGTGAAAATCAGGAAGAAACTTAGTGAAGAAGAGTGAGAAATATAACATGACAGAGCTCGAAATTGGAATTAGGCAACGCTCGTCCGCCGCAGGACAATCACGTGTACCATTCGATAGAACGAGGTGTCGGCAAACGCATATTTGGTCAGCCTTCCGTAGAGCTCATGAGAAAGAAACTTAAGGCTAAATATGAGAAACCTAACATCATATGGATCAAAAAGAGGAGGTTTCCAACGCTCGCCGGTTATGCACACCTATATATATTCCACCTAGTGCCTAATTTTAACGAGCAGCACCTCTATGTGCCGCAAATATCGATGGTTATTTGATCACCATCCGTCTCATCTGGCACTGGTTGAGAGCTTTTGACTTTTCATGATAAAATTGCACCTACTACCTTGTCATAGGAGAATCAAATATGTTCTTCTATCAAGGGATTGTCAGTGCACATTGGGAAACCACCCCTCTCCCATCACCTGCTCAATAGAGGTCATGATAAGGAACCTAGTGCTAAAATTGAGGAACTTAACTCCAGGGAGCTCGACAGAGGTCATTTTGGTAGCAACTCCCAACACACTGGTATCGCAGTCCTCATTGGATGTATCTATGTCTAATATATTATGAAAGGGAAGTGCCGGGATTGGATTTTTGGGCGAGGCAAGTATTCTGGGTCCTTGTAGTGAGCAATGTTTTTATATGTCTGCGAGCTCAGAAGATCGAATGACACATGAATCTCGTATATCCTTTGGTATATGGCTGACTCGATGCACATTTGGCAACAATCCCTCCCCCGTCACGTACTCCTAGAGCTCACGGAAAAGAAACTTAGTCCCAAATTAGGAAACTTTACTCCATCCAGCTCGAAAGAGGTGATTTTGGCGATGGACCCGATGCCCTCATATCTCATCCTTGCCCGTGTTAACAAATTTCATGCGTTTAAAAAAAGAATTCACAGCTTAATCTCATATACATGTCGGTCGATGGATGATGCAATGCTCCTTTGGTCATCATCCCTCTCCTCTCATGTTGTTGAGATAATTTGCAATGGCGTATTACTGACCAGAAATACACACAATGGTCTCTTACATTGACGAGTTGGTTTATTAAGCATTTGGAAATGATGAAGCCAGGTGCAAAAATAAAAAGGAAACTTAGTGAAGAAGATTGAGAAACCTAACATGATAGAGCTCGAAATTGGAATTAGGCAACACTCGTCCGCCATAGGAGAATCACGTGTTCCATTCGGTCGAACGAGGAGTCGGTGAACGCATATTTGGTCACCCTTCCATATATCTCACAGGAAAGAAACTTAAGGCTAAATATGAGAAACTTAACACCATATGGCTAAAAAGAGGAGGTTTCGAACGCTCCTGGTTATGCACACCTATGTATTCCACCTAGTGCCTCATTTTAATGAGCAACGCATCTATGTGCCGCAAATATCGATGTTCATTTGAGCACCATCCGTGTCGGTGTGAAACCACACCTATGGGATCAAAGGGGATCCCTTCTATGGTTGCGGGGCACTGGGAGTGGTGAGGAGAGCAGGATCCACAGTCAGTGCAAACACATGGGTCGTTTACCCAGGTTTGGGCCGCAAAGATGCGTAATACCCTAGTCCTGCTTTGGTGGTTGTATATCTGAGTTCTTGGGGGGTTTGAACTAGCTACAGGGAGCGTAACTTGTCCCAAAGATCTGAATCCTGCTCCTGGGCGCCTTGGGTCTCCTTTTATAGGCAAAGGGATCGCCACTTTGGCACCAGGAGGTGGCATCGAAGTACTGTGGCTGAGCTTATTGCTAGCCATTACGGGACAAGACGCATTTAATGCGAGGCTTAGGTGTCCCTTCGCTTTATTGGGGGACGGGGGTGAGGCCCGTCCCGTCCGTCGCCGCTCCTCCTCAATCCGACACGCGCCCTGGCCAGCGATGCATGCGGCGCCATGTAGGCAGGCAGGCAGCTGAGGTGGCGCGGCGGTGGAGCCTCCAAGAAGATCTGCATGCCACCACGTAAGCACGTGGTGGGTTGGCGAAGGAGCGCTTCGTCGACACGCAGGTGCCTGCCCGGCTGGCGGGCATGCAGCTGCATGGAATCGGCGGTGGAAACCTTGGTGGGTGCGGGCCTGGCCGCGGCCTCGCGGATGCTTCCGGCAAGGGCCTTGCCGGGGCCCCGGCAAGGGTCTTGCCGTGGCGTCGTGGTCGTCCCCGGCAAGGACCTTGCCGGGGGCCTTGTGGATTCCCTCGGCAAGGATCTTGCCGAGGCTCGTTGCTTCTCACTCTTCTGATCAAGAGTGTTGCTCTTGTCTTCACAAATATCTGCATACTCATGGGGTCAGGGAAAAGTCGTTTCACCCGTCCCCTCGATTCTGCATGTTCGCCACGCGTCCTCCATGCGCCTGAAGCGTCAGGCGATGGAGGTGGGAAGCCAGGCCGTTGCTGGTTGGAGCGGCGGGTCGGTCCTGATTCCCTGCGCCCTTGGTGGCTTGGATTGGCCGAGCGGGGCGGCCGAGCCCCGATCCCGCCCCATTATAAGCAGAGGGAGGGGGGATGGCATTCCGTACTCTTCCATCTTCGCCTTTCTCTGCTTCTGCTTCTTCCCATCCGCCATGGAGAAGGGGAACCCCGGTCCTTCGACAGTAGCGGCGAGAGTCGCTGCTAGACAGCGTGCCCCTCCTTCCCAAGGGCCCGCGATGGCTGAGCCAACCGTGAGGGGAACGGGAAGGGGGCGAGGCCGTGGGCGAGGTCGCGGTCGTCGTGGTACTCGGGGAAGAGGACGGGGCGACGCATCGGTCTCGCCCCCGCCGGCGGCCCCTCTTCTGGTGGAAGGCCACGTCGGGGATGATCCTCGCGAGTTCTTCGTCAGGCTGCGCCATTCGCCTCGCCGTCGTCTTCGCCTTCTGACCCCATTCACGCGAAAAATGGAGGTAAACCCGCCGCAGGTGCTGCGGCTGCGCATGAGGGGCTGCGGGAACAGAGGTACGTGGGCCGACGTCGAGTTCCCCGCTCCTCATGTCATGTACCTTCGCCGAGGGTGGAAAACCTTCGCTCGCATCCACAGCTTGACGGAGGGGCTCACTCTCCATTTTAAGTTAACGGAGGGTGCCCTCCTCCTCGTCAAGGTCTTCGGGCACTTCGGGACTCGCGCAAGGTGCTGCGTGGAGAGCTCCTCTGATGGCGAAGACTCTTCCTCGAGCGGGAGTGACGAGGAAGACAGTGGCAGCGACGACGAGGGTGGCGGGCGGCGGGATGACAGGTCCGACTAGGCGCCGGGCGCGCCGCGTCTGGGCGGGAGCGGCAGCAGCAACATCTGCACCTGGCCGCTCCTCCGGCAGAGTTTGCCGGGGGAGGGGCCATCTCCTTGAACTTCTCGGGGTCGTCTCCTTGGGCGGCTGGCGTGGGGAGGCTACGGAAGAGGAAGAGGGCGGGCGGCTAGGCCGTCAAGTCGGAGTACGCGGGCACCGACACCTTCATCACGTATCGGCGACCTGCCGCCTCGTCTTCCAGCTCTTCCTCTGGCGCCGCCATCACCAGCCAGCCTTCGGACGGCCACCGAGATGTTCTCTTGGTGTCTTCTGCCACCCGTAGCTCACCTGGGCGCCCCTTTTGCCCTTTTCGCTTCCTTGACCTGTCTCCTGAGGAGAGGGACAAGAAAGGGATTACGGGCATCTTATCTCTTTTCAACTTGTAAGCCTGCGGGCATTAGTAGAATTTAAGACTTGTAATCCTCCTCGTTCATGTTTTTCATTCCGTAGGAACTGTACCTGTATGGGATGCTTTTAATGAAAAAGGGGTGTTTGCCGGGTTTTTCGTCCGCGGGTAAAAACCCACGACAAGGAAGGAATCCTTGTTACCCTTTTAAGATAAATGTTTCTCGCCCGGCAACAGGCCTTGCCGTCCCTACACTTCGCTCGACCATTCTCGCGCTTTTGGCGGAGGCAGGGAGGAATTGGGCTTAGGCCCTTCGTTCTATTCCCCGGCTATCGCGGCTACAACCTAAATCCGAACCCAGGGGGTGAACCTTGGTTAGAGGAAGAAGGGAGCACGGTAGTCCCGAAATAAAATGAAGCTTCATATATCCCAGTTCCATACTGAAATGCACGATAGAGGGTAAAAAGACTTATCTGGATCTGCAGCCCCCGGCAACCCTTGGGTTGCCGAGGTTGGATCCTTGCACTTGCAGCTCCTGGCAATTCTGGTCTGCCGGGGCCAGGACGTCGGTCCGTCTTTCTTCTTCCAAGTAGCTCAGCAGAAGTGCTCATGTGCCCTACGAACCAAAGAGGATAGGAAAGAGCAGAGAGACGCGCACTCGACCTCTAAGCTAGGGGTTAGCCGCCGCTAAGCACTATCAACCCTAACCGAGGAAGAGACTCGACCTAGCATGCATGCTATAACTTAGGGTGCCAGCGCTTCATTTATTTATGCTCAGGGTCTGCGCCTGGCTTTGTACAAAGTGTTACATGCCTGTCGGCAAGGCTCGTACAAAAGGGTGGCTTGCCGGGGGGCCCGGCAAGCCGCGCCTTATGGGTAAAACTTGCGAAGATGCTCGATGTTCCAGGAGTTGCTCACTGGAATGGCATCTTCGGTCTCGAGGCGGACTGCGCCAGGCCTGGTGACTCGTCTTACCCAATAAGGGCCCTCCCACTTCGGCGTCAACTTGTTGGAATTCTTGGCCGACTGAACGTGCCAAAGAACAAGGTCGCCTTCCTCAAAGCTCCGGGCATGAACCTTGCGGCTATGGTAGCGGCGCAAAGCTTGCTGGTAGCGTGCTGCTCTCACAGCCGCCCGGAGACGATCTTCCTCAAGGAGCGTTGCATCATCTTGCCACAATCGCTCTTTCTCAAGCTCATCATAAGCGAGCACTCGAGCTGACCCGTATATGAGTTCCGTGGGGATAACTGCTTCTGCCCCGTAGACTAGGGCGAATGGTGTCTGGCCGGTGGCTCGATTTGGCGTCGTCCTGATCGACCAAAGAACCGCCGGCAACTCATCGATCCAGTGCCTCCCACTCTTGCGCAGCCTGTCAAAAGTCTTCATCCTTAAGCCTCGCAGCACTTCAGCATTCGCTCTCTCCGCTTGGCCGTTGCTCCGTGGATGTGCCACGGAGGCAAAACAGACCTTGCTGCCGAGATCCTCAATATACTGCATGAAGGCGTCGCTTGTGAACTGTGTGTCGTTATCGGTGATAACCCTGTTGGGTACACCAAAATGGCAAACCAGTCCCTTGAAGAATTTGATGGCTGACTGCGCCGTCACCTTCCTCACTGCTTCCACTTCTGGCCACTTTGTGAACTTGTCGATTGCAACGTACAAGTACTCAAAGCCCCCGATGGCACAAGGGAAGGGGCCCAGTATGTCGAGCCCCGAGACCGAGAAGGGCCAGGAAAGAGGAATGGTTTGGAGGGCTTGCGCTGGTTGATGATGCGTCTTCGAATGGAACTGGCACGCTTCACACTTGGTTACTAGTGCCGTCGCATCCTGGAGGGCAGTGGACCAGAAGAAACCTTGCCGGAAAGCCTTGCCGGCAAGGGCTCTCGACCCTATGTGGGAGCCACATGTACCTCCATGTATCTCTGCCAGCAGCTCTAGTCCTTCCTCCCGGGAGATGCACCTCAATTTCACCCCATTCGGCCTTCTTCTGTACAAGACATTGTCAATGAATTGGTACAGAGCAGATCGGCGGGCTACTTTTTCGGCTTCTTCCTGCTCCTCAGGAAGCTCTCCTGTTTGGAGGAACTGGACGGTGTGCTGCGCCCATGCCGGAGCCTGTGGCTCGACGGCAAGGACTAAAGGCATCTCCTCTGCTAGGGGAGCGACTGTCTCTACGGCCATGGCCTGGGGCCCTGCCGGAGTCGGTCGCCCCGCGGTAGGCTCGGCGTCCACGGCAACGTCTTCGCCAGCGGCCCCAGGGAGTCCGGTGGGGAAGTACTTGCCGGGGCCTAGTTTCCTCCGCTTGTTCAGCCCAGTTGATGGTTCAACGGATGGTTGAGTTAACTAAAGCACAAAAGTACCTGGTTCCACAGGTAGCTTGAGGGCAGCACACTTTGACAGATAGTCGGCAATGTCGTTCTCCGCCCTTGGGACATGCTTTGCTTGGATACCGTCGAAGCGCTCCTCCAGTTTCCTCACCTCATCAACGTAAGCCTCCATCAACAGACTCTAGTAATCTTTGTTGACCTGTCTGACGATGAGCTATGAATCGCCTCTGACGATGAGCTTTCTGACACCGAGGACTGCCGCGATCCTGAGACCGGCAAGCAAACCCTCGTACTCGGCGGTGTTGTTGGTTGACATCTCTCGGGGAAAGTGCATCTGGATGACATACTTGAGGTGCTCTCCGGTGGGCGCGACAAGCAGTACGCCAGCATCGGCGCCTTGCAGCGAAAAGGCCCCGTCAAAGTACATGATCCAGCTGCGACTTGTTTCCTTGCCGGGGAGAGTGGTCTCCTGTACCTCTTCATCAGGTGTCGAGGTCCATTCTGCAACAAACTCCGCCAAGAATCTGCTCTGAATCGTCAGGGTGCTTTTGAACTTCAAACAGAAACTTGACAGCTCCAGGGCCCTTTCCACGATCCTCCCCGTTGCATCTGGGTTATGTAGTATCCGTTGTAAGGGGAGGCGGGTGACCACGGTGATCTCGTGCGCTTGGAAGTAATGGCGAAGCTTCCTCGAGGCCATGAGGAGGCCGAAGAGCAGCTTTTGCACCCCTGAGTACCTCGACCTAGCCCCCTGCAAGAGGGAGCTGACGAAGTAGACTGGGTGCTGCACCATCTTCTTCTTCTGCGCCACCTCACCTAGCCGTGCGGGCCCGGTTGCTCTGGTGTCAATCTCAGCCGGGGACTCATCCTTGCCGCAGACGAGCCCTGCCGGGGAGGGTTCTGGTTTTCCATCCGTTGACTCTGCTGCCGCCACTGCCTCTTCGTCAACCTCTCTCTGTGCCACTAGTGCGGCGCTAACCACTTGATTCGTCGCCGCTAGGTACAGCAGCAATGGTTCTTGTGGTTTGGGTGCGACCAGCACTGGGGTAGAGGAGAGGTATTCCTTCAAGTCTTACAATGCTGCCTCGGCTTCTGGGGTCCACTCCATCGGGCCCGCTTTCTTCAAAATCTTGAAAAAAGGAAGGGCACGCTCCGCGGACTTGGAGATGAATCTGCTCATGGCGGCAACGCAGCCCGTGAGCCGACGCACGTCCTTAATCCGCTTGGGTGCCTCAATTTTCTCGATGGCCTTGATCTTATCTGGATTTGCCTCGATCCCGCGCTGTGACACGAAGAACCCGAGAAGCTTGCCGGAAGGAACACCGAAAACACACTTCTCAGGGTTCAGCTTGAGGTTGATCTTGCGCAGGTTCGCAAACGTCTCCTCCAGATCTTGCACAAGTGTTGCCTTATCCTTGGTTTTGACCACTATGTCATCCATATAAGCTTCCATATTTCTATGGAGCTGGGGCTCAAAACCAATCTGGACTGCTCTTGCAAAGGTGGAGCCAGCATTCTTCAACCCGAAAGGCATCCGTAAAAAGCAATACGTACCACATGGGGTGATGAAGGCCGTCTTCTCCTCGTCTTCTTTTGTCATGAAGATCTGGTGGTACCCAGAGTAGGCGTCGAGGAATGATAGCAAATCACACCCGGCCGTGGAATCAACAATCTGGTCGATGCGCGGCAATGGGAAGGGGTCCTTGGGACAAGCCTTATTAATATCTGTGTAATCGATACGCAGCCTCCACTTCCCATTCGCCTTGTGCACCACTACCGGATTGGCCAACCACGTCGGATGGAGTACTCCCCTCACCAGTCCTGCTGCTTCTAACTTTCTGATCTCTTCTGTAATGAATTCCTGTCTCTCCAGAGCTTGCTTCCTAACCTTCTGCTTGACGGGCCGTGCATGCGGACAGACAGCAAGGTGGTGCTCAATCACTTCCCTGGGAACGCCGGGGATGTCGGAAGCTTGCCATGCAAACACATCAACATTCGCCCGCAGGAAAGTGACGAGCTCGCTTTCCTATTTGCTTTCGAGGGCGGAGCTTATGGTGAAAGGCCCTCCCGTGCCATCCTCTCTGACGGACACCTTCTTGGTCTCTGGTGGCGTAGCTCTGGATTTCTTGCTCTTGCCGGTGGAGCTCTCTGGCACGTCCTCGATGGTAGCACGACACTCCGAAGGGGCGTGCTTGCCGGAGTGGGTGTGAGAGGTCTTGCCGGTGCTTTTCTTCCCTCCCGGGGCCTCAACGGCAGGGGCAAGTACCTTGGCGGCAGTTGCTGCTACCGCTTCCCGATAGAGTAGATCAACGCAGATCAACGCATCTTTCTTGTCGGAGGGGACGGTGATGATGTTCATCGGCCCGGGCATCTTCAACATGTTGTAGGCATAGTGAGAAGCCGCCATGAACTTGGCAAGCGCCGGGCGACCGAGGATCCCGTTGTAGGGCAAGGGGATCTCGGCCACATAAAAAACAATCCTCTCCGTCCTATAGTTCAGCTCACTTCCAAACGTCACGGGCAGCGTGACCTTTCCCTTTGGCTGGCTTCTTCCCGGGTTGACCCCTTGAAACGTGCCCGTTTCTTCGAGATCTCCATCGGGAATTTGCAGCCTCTTTATCACGACAGGCGAGATCAGATTCAGACCGACCCCTCCATCAACCAGCATCCTGTTCACCTTGAGGTTGATTATTGTTGGTGAAACCAACAGCGGCAAACACCCGACCGCAGTCGTGCGGTCAGGGTGGTCCTCGGCGTCGAAGATGAGGGGCGTGCTGGACCATCTCAGGGGCTTCTGGGCGTCGAACGAGGGCTCTGCCGCTGTAATCTCACGCGCCCACTGTTTAAGCTGGCGGTGAGAAGTATGCAGCGAGGCGCCGCCGTCGACACACATGGCCTCTGTAGCCTTCTAGAAATCTTGCTCACTGGACTCATCATCCTCGTCGTGATCGTCACTTTCTTGTTTCTTGTCGCGGCCCCGAGCGGGCCTCTCTTGTTGGCTGTCCTTGCCGCGGCGACCTCCTTGGCCATCACGCTTCTTGTCGGACCCCCCGGCACCATCCTGACCCTTCTCCTTATCCCGCCTTTCATATTCAGCCTTCTGCTTCTCGGCGAGCAGCTCGACTTGTCGGCAGTTCTGGAGGTCGTGGCCTTTGGTGCGGTGGATCTTGCAATACCGCCTGTCGGAGCCCCCTTGCTTATCGGCAGCCGCCAAGGCTTGGCAGGCGGTGCACCCAGCAATCTCCTTGCCGGGGTCACCTGCCTTGGCCTTCTTGGTGGCGCCGGTATCGCCGGATTCCTCGACGGCAAGCACGGTCTTGCCCTTGCGTTTCTTGTTGCGACGCCGGCCCTTCTTCGTCGGGGCGGCGGTGTCTCCGTCAGTAGAGTCGGTTTCCGTGCCGGCGTCCTCGCCGGGGTACTTCCTTCACTCCTCAGCCCGGGCACACCTGTCGGCCAGAACGTAAAGTTTGGCCACATCCCTAACCTTGTTCATCGCCAGTTCTTTGCGCATCTTGCGATTGCGCACGTTCTGATTGAACGCACTAATCACAGCGGCGGGGTGAACGTCGGGAATGTTCTATTGGACCCGGCTGAACCTCTGGATGTACTTGCGCAGGGTTTCTCCATCCTTCTGGGGAATGATATGTAAATCACTCGCCTGGCCATGAGCTTGGTGGCCCCCAGTGAAGGCACCCACGAACTCATCACACAGGTCTGACCAAGAAGAAATGGAGTCTACCGGCAAGTGCATCAACCAAGACATGACGTTGGGCTTCAACGCCAATGAGATGTAATTGGCAAGCACCTTGTTGTCGCGAGCTCCGGCAGCTTGCATCGCGATGGTGTAGATGCTGAGGAACTCCGACGGATGGGTCTTGCCGTTGTACTTCTCGTCGACGTCGGGTTTGAACGTGCGGTGGGACGGCCACTGGAAGCGCCGCAACTCACGGGTGAAGGCCGAGCAACCTACCTCGTAAGGTAGGCCGCCGGAGCCCCCCGGAACTGGGTGTTCTACAATGGGCCCTGCCCGCTTGTCCGACTGGTGGCGTGTGTCGCGCCGGCGCTTGATAGTGGTCCGAGCGTCTTCGTGCGCTCGCTCTCGAAGAACTTGGCGCTGATCATGGCGGGTCCGCGGGTCGGACGACGCTATGGAAACGGTGTCACAAGCGTCGTCGCGACGGGCTGACGCTCGCGGTGGTTGGCGTAGAGGAGGGGAGTATACCGTGGCCGTAGCGCCCACGATCCTTCCTCCACCGGCATGCGATGGCTCGACGGAGCGCCGACCCGAGGGCCCCGTTGATCGCGGATCGTCTATGTTGGCGATGGCGACGAGGCTCCGGATGGTGGCTCTCCATTCATCGAGCTTCTCCGCGGCAGGAGGGAAGTCGAGGAGCAGCTGCGCGCGCGCCAAAGCTTTTGCTGGTGTAGGTGGTGGTGAAAGTTGCATGGGTCGTGGGGCGCTCCGACTCCTAACAACGTTTGAAGGAGCCCCACCACGGCCCAGCGGCTGCGTGCCACTTTCGCCAGCGCTTCGGTGGGCACGTAGGCCTCCTTCGTCTCGTGGCTGAAGCACATGGCTCTTCCCACGACGGCGTCCAGGGTCGTCAGCCTGGTGACGCTGCTCATCGCGCACACCATGGGAAGAGCGTGCTATGGTCACCGGAACGGGCATCTTGGAGGTCGCTGCGCCGCCTGCGTGTGGCACAACAACGTTTTGGGAGGGCCCCACGCCGCCCGCGTGGGGCCCGGCCCACCCTGGGATCTAGCGGCGCGCGGCTCGTCATTCGACGTACGAATGACGGTGCTTTCCAGGCCATGCTCACCAGGGCGATGCTGATTCTCACGGGCTGCAGCCCAGGTCCTGTCCGCGACCGGTCCGCTGCTTGCTCGCACCGGATCGGACCGCTTGGCTCCTGACGAGCCGACCGCCATGGTTGCCTTCTTTTTGGGAGCCATGGCGATGAAGGACTGTGTCGCTGGCTGTAGAACCAGATGCTCGCTACTCCGCGCCCCCTACCTGGCGCGCCAAAGATGTCGGTGTGAAACGACACCTATGGGATCAAAGGGGATCCCTTCTACGGTTGCGGGGCGCTGGGAGTGGTGAGGAGAGAAGGATCCACAGTCAGTGCAAACACACGGGTCGTTTACCCAGGTTCGGGCCGCAAAGATGCGTAATACCCTAGTCCTGCTTTGGTGGTTGTATATCTAAGTTCTTGAGGGGTTTGAACTAGCTATGGGGAGCGTAACTTGTCCCAAAGGTCCGAATCCTGCTCCTGGGCGCCTTGGGTCTCCTTTTATAGGCAAAGGGATCACCACAGTGGCACCAGGAGGTGGCATCGAAGTACTTTGGCTGAGCTTATCGCTAGCCATTACGGGACAAAGCGCATTTAATGCGAGGCTTAGGTGTCCCTTCGCTTTATTGGGGGACGGGGGTGAGGCCCGTCCCGTCCGTCGCCGCTCCGACACGCGCCCTGGCCAGCGATGCATGCGGCGCCATGTAGGCAGGCAGGCAGCTGAGGTGGTGCGGCGGTGGAGCCTCCAAGAAGATTTGCATGCCACCACGTAAGCACGTGGTGGGTTGGCGAAGGAGCGCTTCATCGACACGCAGGTGCCTGCCCGGCTGGCGGGCTGGCAGCTGCATGGAATCGGCGGTGGAAACCTTGGTGGGTGCGGGCCTGGCCGCGGCCTCACGGATGCTTCCAGCAAGGGCCCTTGCCAGGGCCCCGGCAAGGGTCTTGCCGTGGCATCATGGTCGTCCCCGGCAAGGACCTTGCCGGGGGCCTTGTGGATTCCCTCGACAAGGATCTTGCCGAGGCTCATTGCTTCTCACTCTTCTGATCAAGAGTGTTGCTCTTGTCTTCACAAAGATCTGCATGCCACCATAGAGGTGCCTCCCGAGCCCTGGCCCAGCGCAGTTGGATAGCGTCGGGGGCCGCGGGCTCAAGGATGGCTCGCTCTGTTGGTGTTGGGGCGAGCTGCCCCGGCAAGGGTCTTGCCGGGGCTGCGGAGGCTACCCCCGGCAAGGACCTTGCCGGGGAAACCTGCTTCGTCCCTGTGCTCTTTGTGTTGCTTTGGTGTTGCTTTGCTTGTGGCCTTGGTGTTGCTTTGCTTCTGGACTTACCTCGGCTCACCTCCCTGGCCGTGCCAAGTGCGGCCGTGGCGCGTGGCCTCGACTGCCCGTGCACAAGTTAAAGGGGTCAAAAGGAGAGCCCCTACTTTTGTACACCGACAATCCGTCTCCTCTGGTTCTGGTTGAGAGATTTTGCCTTGTCATGATAAAATTGCACCTAGTGCCTTGTCATTGGCGAATCGGATATGTTCTTCTATCTAGGGATGGCCAATGCACATTTGGAAACCACTCCTCTCCCATCACCTCCTCAATAGAGGTCATGACAAAGGAACTTAGTGCTAAAATTTGTAAACTTAACTCCAGGGAGCTCGACAGAGGTCATTTTGGTAGCAACTCCCGATAGACGGGTATCTTAGTCCTCATTGGATGTATCTATGTCAAATATATTATGAAAGGGAAGTGCCGGGATTGGATTTTTGGGTGAGGCAAGTATTCTGGGTCCTTGCAGTGAGCAATGTTTGTATATGTCTGCGAGCTCAGAAGATCGAATGTCACGCTATACACAGACGTCGTGCTGATGACAAACGGATCTCGTATATCCTTCGGTATATGGCTGACTCGATGCACATTTGGCCACAATCCCTCCTTCTTCACGTACTCCTAAAGCTCACGGAAAACAAACTTAGTGCGAAATTGGGAATCTTAACTCCATCTAGCTCGAAAGAGGTGATTTTGGCGATGCACCTTATGCCCTCATATCTCATCCCTTGTCGTTTGAACGTATTTCGTGCATTTTAAAAAAGACTTCGCAGGTGAATCTAGTATACACGTCGGTCGATGGATGACGCAATGCTCCTTTTGTCACTATCCCTCTCCTCTCATGTTTGTTGAGAGATTTTGCAACGGTGTATTACCGACCTGAAATATACACAATGGTCTCTTACCACGACATGTTGGTTTATTAACCATTTGGAAATGATGAAGCCACGCGTAAAAATCAGAAAGAAACTTAGTGAAGAAGTTTGAGAAACTTAACGTGATAGAGCTCTAAATTGGAAATAGGCAACGCTCGTCTGCCGCAGGAGAATCACGTGTACCATTTGGTAGAACGAGGTGTCGGAGAGTGCATATTTGGCCACCCTTCCGTAGAGCTCATGGGAAAGAAACTTAGGGCTAAATATGAGAAAGTTAACATCATATGTCTCAAAAAAGGAGGTTTCCTATGCTCGCCGGTTATGCACACCTATATATATTCCACCTAGTGTCTCATTTTAACGAGGAGGGCATCTATGTGCCGCAAATATCGATGGTTATTTGATCACCATTCGTATCCTCTGGCACTGGTTGGGAGCTTTTGCCTTGTCATGATCAAATTGCACCTACTGCCTTGAAGTCATAGGTGAATCAAATATGTTCTTCTATCGAGGGATGGCCAGTGCACATTGGGAAACCATCCCTCTCCCATCACCTGCTCAATAGAGGTCATGATGAGGAACTTAGTGCTAAAATGGAGGAACTTAACTCCAGGGAGCTCGACAGAGGTCATTTTGGTAGCAACTTCCAAAACACCGGTATCTCAGTCCTCATTGGATGTATCTATGTCTAATATATTATGAAAGCGAAGTGCCGGGATTGGATTTTTTGGCGAGGCAAGTATTTTGGGTCCTTGCGGTGATCAATGTTTGTAAATGTCTGCGAGCTCAGAAGATCGAATGTCACCCTATACATATACGTCGTGCTGATGAAAAAAAAATCTCGTATATCCTTTGGTATATGGCTGACTCGATGCACATTTGGCAACAATCCCTCCCCCGTCACGTACTCCTAGAGCTCACGGAAAACAAACTTAGTGCCAAATTAGGAAACTTTACTCCATCCAGCTCGAAAGAAGTGATTTTGGCGATGGACCTGATGCCCTCATATCTCATCCTTGCTCGTGTGAATGTATTTTATGCGTTTTAAAAAAGAATTCACAGGTTAATCTCGTATACATGTCGGTCGATGGATGACGCAATGCTCCTGTTGTCACCATCCCTCTCCTCTCATGTTTGTTGAGAGATTTTGCAACGGCGTATTCCCGACTTGAAATATACACAATGGTCTCTTACCACGACATGTTGGTTTATTAACCATTTGTAAATGATGAAGGCAGGCACAAAAATCAGGAAGAAACTTAGTGAAGAAGATTGAGAAACATAACATGATAGAGCTTGAAATTGGAATTAGGCAACGCTCGTCCGCCGTAGGAGAATCACCTGTACCATTGGGTAGAACGAGCTGTCGTCGAACGCATAATTGGTCACCCTTTCGTAGACCTGATGGGAAAGAAACTTAAGGCTAAATATGAGAAACCTAACATCATATGGCTCAAAAAGAGGAGGTTTCCAATGCTCGCAGGTTATGCACACCTATATATATTCCACCTAGTGCCTCATTTTAACGAGCAGCACGTCTATGTGCCGCAAATATCGATGGTTATTTGGTCACCATCCGTCTCATCTGGCACTGGTTGAGAGCTTTTGCCTTGTCATGATAAAATTGCACCTACTACCTTGTCATAGGTGAATCAAATATGTTCCTCTATCGAGGGATTGCTAGTGAACATTGGGAAACCACCCCTCTCCCATCACCTGCACAATAGAGGTCATGATAAGAAACTTAGTGCTAAGATTGAGGAACTTAACTCCAGGGAGCTCGACAGAGGTCATTTTGGTAGCAACTCCCAACACACTGGTATCTTAGTCCTCATTTGATGTATCTATGTCTAATATATTATGAAAGGGAAGTGCCGGGATTGGATTTTTGGGCGAGGCAAGTATTTTGGGTACTTGCAGTGACCAATGTTTGTATATGTCTGCGAGCTCAGAAGATCGAATGTCACCCTATACATAGACATCGTGCTGAGAACACACAAATCTCGTATATCCTTTGGTATATGGCTGACTCGATGCACATTTGGCAACAATCCCTCCCCCGTCACATACTCCTAGAGCTCACGGAAAAGAAAGTTGTGCCAAATTAGGAAACTTTTCTCCATCCAGCTCGAAAGAGGTGATTTTGGCGATGGACCTGATGCCCTCATATCTCATCCTTGCTCGTGTGAACGTATTTCATGCGTTTAAAAAAATAATTCACAGGTTAATCTCGTATACATGTCGGTCGATGGATGACGCAATGCTCCTTTGTTCATCATCCCTCTCCTCTCAAGTTTGTTGAGATATTTTGCAATGGCGTATTACTGACCAGAAATATACACAATGGTCTCTTACCACGACATGTTGGTTTATTAACCATTTGGAAATGATGAAGCCAGGTGCAAAAATAAAAAAGAAACTTAGGGAAGAAGATTGAGAAACCTAACAAGATAGAGCTCGAAATTGGAATTAGGCAACACTCGTCTGCCGCAGGAGAATCACGTGTACCATTCGGTCGAACGAGGAGTCGGTGAACGCATATTTGGTCACCCTTCCATAGAGCTCACAGGAAAGAAACTTAAGGCTAAATATGAGAAACTTAACACCATATGGCTAAAAAGAGGAGGTTTCCAACGCTCCTGGTTATGCACACCTATATATTCCACCTAGTGCCTCATTTTAATGAGCAACCCATCTATGTGCCGCAAATATCGATCGTCATTTGATCACCATCCGTCTCCTCTTTTACTGGTTGAGAGATTTTGCCTTGTCATGATAAAATTGCACCTAGTGCCTTGTCATGGGCGAATCGGATATGTTCTTCTATCTAGGGATGGCCAATGCACATTTGGAAACCACCCCTCTCCCATCACCTGCTCAATAGAGGTCATGACAAAGGAACTTAGTGTTAAAATTGATAAACTTAACTCCAGGGAGCTCGATAGAGGTCATTTTGGTAGCAACTCCCAATAGACGAGTATCTCAGTCCTCATTGGATGTATCTATGTCTAATATATTATGAAAGGGAATTGCCGGGATTGGATTTTTGGGCGAGGCAAGTATTCTGGGTCCTTGCACTGAGCAATGTTTGTATATGTCTGTGAGCTCAGAAGATCAAATGTCACCCTATACACAAACGTCGTGCTGATGACAAACGAATCTCGTATATCCTTCGGTATATGGCTAATTAATGCACCTATGGCCACAATCCCTCCTTTGTCACGTACTCCTAGAGCTCATGGAAAACAAACTTAGTGCAAAATTAGGAAACTTAACTCCATCCAGCTCGAAAGACGTGATTTTGGCGATGGACCTGATGCCCTCATATCACATCGCTCGTCGTGTGAATGTATTTCATGTGTTTTAAGAAATATTTCATAGGTAAATCTCGTATGCACGTCGGTCGATGGATGAGGCAATGCTCCTTTTTTCACCATCCCTCTCCTCTCATGTTTGTTGAGAGATTTTGCAACGGCGTATTACCGACCTAAAATATACACAATGGTCTCTTACCACGACGTGTTGGTTTATTAACCATTTGTAAATGATGAAGCCACGCGTAAAAATCAGGAAGAGACTTAGTGAAGAACATTGAGAAACATAACATGATAGAGCTCGAAACTGGAATGAGGCAACGCTCGTCCTCCGCAGGAGAAACACGTGTACCATTCGGTAGAACAAGGTGTCGGCGAACGCATATTTGGTCACCCTTCCGTAGAGCTCATGGGAAAGAAACTTAAGGCTAAATATGAGAAACCTAACATCATATGCCTCAAAAAGAGGAGGTTTCCAACGCTCGCCGGTTATGCACACCTATATATATTCCACCTAGTGCCTCATTTTAATGAGCAGCACAACTATGTGCTGCGAATATCGATGGTTATTTGATCACCATCCGTCTCATCTCGCACTGGTTGAGAGATTTTGCCTTGTCATGATAAAATTGCACCTACTACCTTGTCATAGGTGAATCAAATATGTTCTTCTATCGAGGGATTGCCAGTGAACATTGGGAAACCACCCCTCTCCCATCACCTGCTCAATAGAGGTCATGATAAGGAACTTAGTGCTCTCATATCTCATCCCTCGTTGTGTGAACATATTTCATGCGTTTGAAATAAGACTTCGCAGGTGAATCTCGTATACACGTCGGTCGATGGATGACGCAATGCTCCTTTTCTCACCATACCTCTCCACTCATGTTTGTTGAGAGATTTTGCAACGGCGTATTACCGACCTGAAATATACACGATGGTCTCTTACCACGACGTGTTGGTTTATTAACCTAGTGAAGAAACCTAGTTAAGAAGATTAAGAAACTTAACATGATAGAGCTCGAAATTGGAATTAGGCACCGCTCATATGCCGCTAGAGAATCGAGTGTACCATTTGGTCGAAAGAGGAGTCGGCGACGCATATTTGGTCACCCTTCCGTAGAGCTCACGGTAAAGAAACTTAAGGATACATATGACAAACTTTACTTCATATGGCTCCAACGCTCACAGGCTACGCACACCTATATATATTCCACCTAGTGCCTCATTTTAATGAGCAGCGCATCTATGTGCCGCAAATGTCGATGGTCACTTGATCACCATTCCTCTCCTCTGGCACTGGTTGAGAGATTTTGCCTTGTCATGGTAAAATTGCACCTAGTGCCTTGTCATAGGTGAACCAGATATGTTCTTCAATCGAGGGATGGGCAATGCACATTTGGAAAGCACCCCTCCCCCATCACCTGCTCAATAGAGGTGATGATTCGGAACTTAGTGCTAAAATTGAGAAACTTAACTCCAGGGAGCTCGATAGAGGTCATTTTGGACTTGATGACCTCTGCCGAGCTCACTGGAGTTAAGTTTATAGATTTTAGCACTAAGTTCTTTGTCATGACCTCTATTGAGCAGGTGATGGGAGAGGGGTGGTTTCCAAATGTGCATTGGACATCCCTAGATAGAAGAATATATTAGATCGCCTATGACAAGGCACTAGGTGCAATTTTATCTTGACAAGGCAAAATCTCTCAACCAGGGCCAGAGGAGACGGATGGTGATCAAATGACCATTGATTTTGCGGCACATAGATGCGCTGCTCATTAAAATGAGGCACTAGGTGGAATATATAGGTGTGCATAACCGGCGAGCATCGGAAACCTCCTCTTTTTGAGCCATACGGTGTTAAGTTTCTCATATTTATCCTGAAGTTTCTGTCCCGTGAGCTCTACAGACGGATGACCAAATATGCGTTCGCCGAATCCTCATTCGACTGAATGGTACACGTGATTCTCCTGCAGTAGATGAGCCGTGCCAAATTCCAATTTCGAACTCTATCATGTTAAGTTTCTCAATCTTCTTCACTAAGTGTCTTTCTAATTTTTGTGCATGGCTTCATCATATCCAAATGGTTAATATACCAACGCGTCGTGGTAAGAGACCGTTGTGTATATTTCAGGTCGGTAATATGATGTTGCAAAATCTGATGAGAGGGATGGTGACAGAAGGAGCATTGCGTCATCCATCGACCGACGTGTGTACGAGATTCACCTGCGAAGTCTTTTTTTAAATGCATGAACTACGTTCACACGACGAGGGATGAGATATGAGGGCATCAGGTCTATCGCCAAAATCACCTCTTTCGAGCTGGATGGAGTTAAGTTTCCTAATTTGGCAGTAAGTTTCTTTTCCGTGAGCTCTAGGTGTACGTGACGGGGGAGGGATTGTGGCCAAATGTGCATCGAGTCAGCCATATACCAAAGGATATACGAGATTCATTTGTCATGAGCACGACGTCTATGTATAGGGTGACATATACAAACATTGCTCACTACAGGGACCCAGAATACTTACCTCGCCCAAAAAATCCAATCCGGGCACTTCCCTTTCATAATATATTAGACATAGATACATCCAATGAGGACTGAGAGACCAGTCTATCTGGCATTGCTACCAAAATGACATGTGTCAAGCTCCCTGGAGTTAAGTTTCTCAATTTTAGCACTAAGTTCGTTATCATGACCTCTATTGAGCAGGTGATGGCGGAGGGGTGGTTTCCAAAAGTGCATTGGCCATCTCTCGATAGAAGAACATATCTTATTCGCCCATGACAAGGCACTAGGCGCAATTTTATCATGACAAGGAAAAATCTCTCAACCAGTGCCAGAGGAGATGGATTGTGATCAAATGACAATCGATATTTGCGGCACATAGATGCGCCTCATTAAAATGAGGCACTAGGTGGAATATATATAGGTGTGCATAACTAGCCAGCGTTGGAAACCTCCTCTTTTTTAGCAATAAGGTGTTAAGTTTCTCATATTTAGCCTTAAGTTTCTTTTCCAACGAGCTCTACGAAAGGGTGTCCAAATATGTGTTAGCCGACTCCTCGTTCGACCGAATGGTACACGTGATTCTCCTGCAGCAGACGAGTGTTGCCTACTCCCAATTTCGAGCTCTATCATGTTAAGTTTTCTCAATCTTCTTCACTAAGTTTCTTCCTTATTTTTGCACCTGGCTTAATAATTTCCAAATGGTTAATAAACCAACACGTCGTGGTAAGAGACCATTGTGTATATTTCAGGTCGGTAATACACTCTTGCAAAATTTCTCAACAAACATGAGAGGAGACGGATGGTGACAAAAATGAGCATTGTGTCATCCATCGACTGACGTGTATACAAGATTCACTTGTGAAGTCTTTTTTAAAACGCATGAAATACGTTCACACGATGAGGGATGAGATATGAGGGCATCTCGTCCAGCGCCAAAATCACCTCTTTCGAGCTGGATGGAGTTAAGTTTCCTAATTTGGCAATAAGTTTGTTTTCCGTGAGCTCTAGGAGTACGTGATGGGGGAGGGATTGTGGCCACAAGTGCATCGAGTCAGCCATATACCGAAGGATATACGAGAATCATTTGTCATCAGGACGACTTCTATATATAGGGTGACATTCAATCTTCTAAGCTCGCACACATATAAAAACATTGCTCACTGCAGGGACATAGAATACTTACCTCGCCCAAAAATCCAATTCCGTCACTTCCCTTTCATAACATATTAGACATAGATACATCCAATGAGGACTGAGATACCAGTCTATAGGGTGTTGCTACCAAAATGACCTCTGTCGAGCTCCCTGGAGTTAAGTTTCCCAATTTTAGCACTAAGTTCCTTATCATGACCTCTATTGACCAGGTGATGGGGGAGGGCTGGTTTCCAAATGTGCATTGGCCATCCCTCGATAGAAGATCATATCTGATTCGCCTCACTAGGTGCAATTTTATCATGACAAGGAAAAATCTCTCAACCAGTGCGAGAGGAGACTGATGGTGATCAAATGACCATCGATATTTGCAGCACATAGATGTGCTGCTTATGAAAATGAGGCACTAGGTGGAATATATAGGTGCATAACCGGTTAGCGTTGGAAACCTCCTCTTTTCGAGCCATGTGGTGTTAAGTTTCTGATATTTAGCCTTAAGTTTCTTTACCGTCAGCTCTTCGGAAGGGTGACCAAATATGCGTTCGCCAACTCCTCGTTCGACCGAATGGTACATGTGATTCTCCTGCGACAGACGAGCGGTGCCTAATTCCAATTTTGATGTCTATCATGTTAAGTTTCTCAATCTTCTTCACTAAGTTTCTTTCTGATTTTTGTGCTTGGCTTCATCATTTCCAAACGGTTAATAAACCAACACGTCGTGGCAATCGAGCATTGTGTATATTTTAGGTCGGTAATACGCCGTTGCAAAATCCCTCAACAAACATGAGAGGAGAGGGATGGTGACCAAAGGAGCATTGCGGCATCCATCGACCGACATGTATTTAAGATTCACCTGCGAAGTCTTTTTTAAAACACGTGAAATACGTTCACACGGAGAGGGATGAGGTATGAGCGCATCAGGTCCATCGCCAAAATCACCTCTTTTGAGCTGGACGGAGTTCAGTTTCCTAATTTGGCACTCAGTTTCTTTCTGTGAGCTCTAGGAGTACGTGACAAGTGAGGGATTGTGGCCAAATGTGCATTGAGTAAGCCATATACCGAAGGATATACAAGATTCATTTCTCATCAGCACGATGTCTATGTATAGGGTGACATTCGATCTTCTGAGCTCACAAACATATAAAAACATTGGTTATTGCGGGGACCAAGAAAACTTACCTCGCCCAAAAACTCAATCCCGACACTTCCTATTCATTATATATTAGACATAGATACATCCAATGAGGACTGAGATACCAGTCTATCGGGCGTTGCTACCAAAATGACATGTGTCAAGCTCCCTGGAGTTAAGTTTCTCTATTTTAGCACTAAGTTCCTTATCATGACCTCTATTGAGCAGGTGATGGGGGAGGGGTGGTTTCCAAATGTGCATTGGCCATCCATCGATAGAAGAACATATCTGATTCGCCTCACTAGGTGCAATTTTAATCATGACAAGGCAAAATCTCTCAACCAGTGCCAGACGAGATGGACGGTGATCAAATTACCATCGATATTTGCGGCACATAGATGCGCTGCTCATTAAAATGAGGCACTAGGTGTATTATATATGTGTGCATAACCGGCGAGCGTTGGAAACCTCCTCTTTTTGAGCCATATGGTTTTAAGTTTCTCATATTTAGCCTTCAGTTTATTTACCGTGAGCTCTACGTAAGGGTGACCAAATTTGCGTTCGCCGACTCCTCGTTTGACCGAATGGTACACGTGATTCTCCTACGGCAGACGAGCGGTGCCTAATTCCAATTTCGATCTCTATCATGTTAAGTTTCTCAATCTTGTTCACTAAGTTTCTTTCTGATTTTTGCGCCTGGCTTCATCATTTACAAACGGTTAATAAACCAACATGTCGTGGTAATCGAGCATTGTGTATATATTAGGTCGGTAATACGCCGTTGCAAAATTCATCAACAAACATGAGAGGAGAGGGATGGTGACCAAAGGAGCATTGCATCATCCATCGACCGACGTGTATACAAGATTCACCCGCGATGTCTTTTCTAAAACGCGTGAAATACATTCACACGGCGAGGGATGAGATATCAGCGCATCAGGTCCATCGCCAAAATCACCTCTTTCGAGCTGGACGGAGTTAAGTTTCCTAATTTGGCACTCAGTTTCTTTTCGTGAGCTCTAGGAGTACGTGACAGGGAGGGATTGTGGCCAAATGTGCATCGAATCAGCCATATACCGAAGGATATACAAAATTTATTTCTCATCAGCACGCGTCTATGTATAGGGTGACATTCAATCTTCTGAGCTCACAGACATATATAAACATTGCTCACTGCAGGGACCCAGAAAACTTACCTCGCCCAAAAACTCAATCCCGGCACTTCTCTTTCATAGTATATTAGACATAGATACATCCAATGAGGACTGAGATACCAGTCTATCGGTGAGTTGCTACCAAAATGACCTCTGTCGAGCTCCCTGGAGTTAAGTTTCTCAATTTTAGCACTAAGTTCCTTATCATGACCTCTATTGAGCAGGTGATGGGGGAGGGGTGGTTTCCAAATGTGCATTCGCCATCCCTCGATAGAAGAACATATCTGATTCGCCTCACTAGGTGCAATTTTACCATGACAAGGAAAAATCTCTCAACCAGTGCCAGAGGAGACGGATGGTGACCATCGATATTTGCGGCACATAGATGCGCTGCTCATTAAAATAAAGCACTAGGTGGAATATATAGGTGTGCATACCGGAGAGCGTTGGAAACCTCCTCTTTTTGTGCCATATGGTTTTAAGTTTCTAATATTTAGCCTTAAGTTTCTTTACCGTGAGCTCGACGGAAGGGTGACCAAATATGCGTTCGCCGACTCCTCATTTGACCGAATGGTACACGTGATTCTCCTGCGGCATACGAGCGGTGCCTAATTCCAATTTCGAGCTCTATCATGTTAGGTTTCTCAATCTTCTTCACCAAGTTTCTTTCTTATTTTTGCGCCTTGCTTCGTCATTTCCAAATGCTTAATAAACCAACACGTCGTGGTAAGGGGCCATTGTGTATATTTTAGCTTGGTAATACGCTGGTGCAAAATCTCTCAACAAACATGAGAGGAGAGGGATGGTGACCAAAGGAGCATTGCGTCATCGATCGATCGACGTGTATACGAGATTCACCTGTGAAGTATTTTTTAAAACGCATGAAATACGTTCACACGATGAGGGATGAGATATGAGGGCATCAGGTCCATCGCCAAAATCACCTCTTTCGAGCTGGATGGAGTTATGTTTCCTAATTTGGCACTAAGTTGTTTTTCCGTGAGCTATAGGAGTACGTGACGGGGAGGAGTTGTGGCCAAATGTGCATCGATTCGGCCATATACCGAAGGATATAGGATATTCATTTGTCATCAGCATGACGTCTATGTATAGGGTGACATTCGATCTTCTGAGCTCACAAACATATAAAAACATTGGTCATTGCGGGGACCAAGAAAACTTACCTCGCCCAAAAACTCAATCCCGACACTTCCCTTTCATTATATATTAGACATAGATACATCCAATGAGGACTGAGATACCAGTCTATCGGGCGTTGCTACCAAAATGACATGTGTCAAGCTCCCTGGAGTTAAGTTTCTCTATTTAAGCACTAAGTTCCTTATCATGACCTCTATTGAGCAGGTGATGGGGGAGGGGTGGTTTCCAAATGTGCATTGGCCACCATCGATAGAAGAACATATCTGATTCGCCTCACTAGGTGCAATTTTATCATGACAAGGCAAAATCTCTCAACCAGTGCCAGACGAGATGGACGGTGATCAAATTACCATCGATATTTGCGGCACATAGATGCGCTGCTCATTAAAATGAGGCACTAGGTGTATTATATAGGTGTGCATAACCGGCGAGCGTTGGAAACCTCCTCTTTTTGAGCCATATGGTTTTAAGTTTCTCATATTTAGCCTTCAGTTTATTTACCGTGAGCTCTACGTAAGGGTGACCAAATATGCGTTCGCCGACTCCTCGTTTGACCGAATGGTACACGTGATTCTCCTACGGCAGACGAGCGGTGCCTAATTCCAATTTCGATCTCTATCATGTTAAGTTTCTCAATCTTGTTCACTAAGTTTCTTTCTGATTTTTGCGCCTGGCTTCATCATTTCCAAACGGTTAATAAACCAACATGTCGTGGTAATCGAGCATTGTGTATATTTTAGGTCAGTAATACGCCGTTGCAAAATTCATCAACAAACATGAGAGGAGAGGGATGGTGACCAAAGGAGCATTGCGTCATCCATCGACCGTCGTGTATACAAGATTCACCCGCGACGTCTTTTCTAGAACGCGTGAAATACATTCACACGGCGAGGGATGAGATATGAGCGCATCAGGTCCATCGCCAAAATCACCTCTTTCGAGCTGGACGGAGTTAAGTTTCCTAATTTGGCACTCAGTTTCTTTTCGTGAGCTCTAGGAGTACGTGACAGGGGAGGGATTGTGGCCAAATGTGCATCGAGTCAACCATATACCGAAGGATATACGAAATTTATTTCTCATCAGCACGCGTCTATGTATAGGGTGACATTCAATCTTCTGAGCTCATAGACATATATAAACATTGCTCACTGCAGGGACCCAGAAAACTTACCTCGCCCAAAAACTCAATCCCGGCACTTCTCTTTCATAGTATATTAGACATAGATACATCCAATGAGGACTGAGATACCAGTCTATCGGTGAGTTGCTACCAAAATGACCTCTGTCGAGCTCCCTGGAGTTAAGTTTCTCAATTTTAGCACTAAGTTCCTTATCATGACCTCTATTGAGCAGGTGATGGGGGAGGGGTGGTTTCCAAATGTGCATTCGCCATCCCTCGATAGAAGAACATATCTGATTCGCCTCACTAGGTGCAATTTTACCATGACAAGGAAAAATCTCTCAACCAGTGCCAGAGGAGACGGATGGTGACCATCGATATTTGCGGCACATAGATGCGCTGCTCATTAAAATAAAGCACTAGGTGGAATATATAGGTGTGCATACCGGAGAGCGTTGGAAACCTCCTCTTTTTGTGCCATATGGTTTTAAGTTTCTAATATTTAGCCTTAAGTTTCTTTACCGTGAGCTCGACGGAAGGGTGACCAAATATGCGTTCGCCGACTCCTCATTTGACCGAATGGTACACGTGATTCTCCTGCGGCATACGAGCGTTGCCTAATTCCAATTTCGGGCTCTATCATGTTAAGTTTCTCAATCTTCTTCACCAAGTTTCTTTCTTATTTTTGCGCCTTGCTTCGTCATTTCCAAATGCTTAATAAACCAACACGTCGTGGTAAGGGGCCATTGTGTATATTTTAGCTTGGTAATACGCTGTTGCAAAATCTCTCAACAAACATGAGAGGAGAGGGATGGTGACCAAAGGAGCATTGCGTCATCGATCGATCGACGTGTATACGAGATTCACCTGCGAAGTCTTTTTTAAAACGCATGAAATACGTTCACACGATGAGGGATGAGATATGAGGGCATCAGGTCCATCGCCAAAATCACCTCTTTCGAGCTGGATGGAGTTATGTTTCCTAATTTGGCACTAAGTTGTTTTTCCGTGAGCTATAGGAGTACGTGACGGGGAGGAGTTGTGGCCAAATGTGCATCGATTCGGCCATATACCGAAGGATATAGGATATTCATTTGTCATCAGCATGACGTCTATGTATAGGGTGACATTCGATCTTCTGAGCTCACAAACATATAAAAACATTGGTCATTGCGGGGACCAAGAAACTTACCTCGCCCAAAAACTCAATCCCGACACTTCCCTTTCATTATATATTAGACATAGATACATCCAATGAGGACTGAGATACCAGTCTATCGGGCGTTGCTACCAAAATGACATGTGTCAAGCTCCCTGGAGTTAAGTTTCTCTATTTAAGCACTAAGTTCCTTATCATGACCTCTATTGAGCAGGTGATGGGGGAGGGGTGGTTTCCAAATGTGCATTGGCCACCATCGATAGAAGAACATATCTGATTCGCCTCACTAGGTGCAATTTTATCATGACAAGGCAAAATCTCTCAACCAGTGCCAGACGAGATGGACGGTGATCAAATTACCATCGATATTTGCGGCACATAGATGCGCTGCTCATTAAAATGAGGCACTAGGTGTATTATATAGGTGTGCATAACCGGCGAGCGTTGGAAACCTCCTCTTTTTGAGCCATATGGTTTTAAGTTTCTCATATTTAGCCTTCAGTTTATTTACCGTGAGCTCTACGTAAGGGTGACCAAATATGCGTTCGCCGACTCCTCGTTTGACCGAATGGTACACGTGATTCTCCTACGGCAGACGAGCGGTGCCTAATTCCAATTTCGATCTCTATCATGTTAAGTTCTCAATCTTGTTCACTAAGTTTCTTTCTGATTTTTGCGCCTGGCTTCATCATTTCCAAACGGTTAATAAACCAACATGTCGTGGTAATCGAGCATTGTGTATATTTTAGGTCAGTAATACGCCGTTGCAAAATTCATCAACAAACATGAGAGGAGAGGGATGGTGCCCAAAGGAGCATTGCGTCATCCATCGACCGTCGTGTATACAAGATTCACCCGCGACGTCTTTTCTAGAACGCGTGAAATACATTCACACGGCGAGGGATGAGATATGAGCGCATCAGGTCCATCGCCAAAATCACCTCTTTCGAGCTGGACGGAGTTAAGTTTCCTAATTTGGCACTCAGTTTCTTTTCGTGAGCTCTAGGAGTACGTGACAGGGGAGGGATTGTGGCCAAATGTGCATCGAGTCAACCATATACCGAAGGATATACGAAATTTATTTCTCATCAGCACGCGTCTATGTATAGGGTGACATTCAATCTTCTGAGCTCATAGACATATATAAACATTGCTCACTGCAGGGACCCAAAAAACTTACCTCGCCCAAAAACTCAATCCCGGCACTTCTCTTTCATAGTATATTAGACATAGATACATCCAATGAGGACTGAGATACCAGTCTATCGGTGAGTTGCTACCAAAATGACCTCTGTCGAGCTCCCTGGAGTTAAGTTTCTCAATTTTAGCACTAAGTTCCTTATCATGACCTCTATTGAGCAGGTGATGGGGGAGGGGTGGTTTCCAAATGTGCATTGGCCATCCCTCGATAGAAGAACATATCTGATTCGCCTCACTAGGTGCAATTTTACCATGACAAGGAAAAATCACTCAACCAGTGCCAGAGGAGACGGATGGTGACCATCGATATTTGCGGCACATAGATGCGCTGCTCATTAAAATAAAGCACTAGGTGGAATATATAGGTGTGCATACCGGAGAGCGTTGGAAACCTCCTCTTTTTGTGCCATATGGTTTTAAGTTTCTAATATTTAGCCTTAAGTTTCTTTACCGTGAGCTCGACGGAAGGGTGACCAAATATGCGTTCGCCGACTCCTCGTTTGACCGAATGGGACACGTGATTCTCCTGCGGCATACGAGCGGTGCCTAATTCCAATTTCGAGCTCTATCATGTTAGGTTTCTCAATCTTCTTTACCAAGTTTCTTTCTTATTTTTGCGCCTTGCTTCGTCATTTCCAAATGCTTAATAAACCAACACGTCGTGGTAAGGGACCATTGTGTATATTTTAGCTTGGTAATACGCTGTTGCAAAATCTCTCAACAAACATGAGAGGAGAGGGATGGTGACCAAAGGAGCATTGCGTCATCGATCGATCGACTGTATACGAGATTCACCTGCGAAGTCTTTTTTAAAACGCATGAAATACGTTCACACGATGAGGGATGAGATATGAGGGCATCAGGTCCATCGCCAAAATCACCTCTTTCGAGCTGGATGGAGTTATGTTTCCTAATTTGGCACTAAGTTGTTTTTCCGTGAGCTATAGGAGTACGTGACGGGGGAGGAGTTGTGGCCAAATGTGCAACGATTCGGCCATATACCGAAGGATATAGGATATTCATTTGTCATCAGCATGATGTCTATGTATAGGGTGACATTCGATCTTCTGAGCTCACAGACATATACAAACATAGATGCGCTGCTAATTAAAATGAGGCACTAGGTGGAATATATAGGTGTGCATAACCGGCGAGCATTGGAAACCTCTTCTTTTTGAGCCATATGGTGTTAAATTTCTCATATTTAGCCTTAAGTTTCTTTCCCGTGAGCTCTACAGAAGGGTGACAAAATATGCATTCGCCGACTCCTCGTTCGACTGAATGGTACACGTGATTCTCCTGTGGCAGATGAGCTGTGCCTAATTCCAATTTCGAGCTCTATCATGTTAAGTTTCTCAATCTTCTTCACTAACTTTCTCAATCTTCTTCTCTAACTTCTTTCTGATTTTTGCCCCTAGCTTCATCAAGTAAGAGACTGTAGCGACCCGACCCAAATGGATCGAAGTCTCTGTGCTTAAGTGTCATCTCTGGATCGGTATGCTGACACACATAGTACTCGAGGAATTATAACAGAGTTCAATCACACACTTTATTGCATCGAGGTCCTCAAAGAGTATTTATTATAATAATATGGCCAAAGGCCATCTAAATAAAAAAAACTATGGAAGCATCAAAGGTAAATGATTCCATCCAACACCACGGCAAACTGAGTGCAGAACAACGACCTACCGCACCTTAATCCTCATCGGAAAAGTCTGCAACATGAGACGTTGCAGCCGTGTAGGTCAGCACATGGAATATGCTGGCAATTTCACACCATAGAATAATAATGAAATAAACCATCCCTATATGAAAATTTGGCTGGTGGAGGCTCTAAATTTAATTTTTCAATAAAGCCAATTTTACCCTACAACAAAGGAATACATTTTTAAATACTACTAAATTAAAATGCTATTATTGAGAGGGTTACTCCAAATCAATCCCAACATTCCCAAGTTATTAGTAACCCAATAATTTAATTAAAAGGAGTGATGAGATCAACCAATTATTCACTTCTAGATACTCAAATTGTCCATAACCGGGGACACTCTACAGAGGTTTTCCCACTTTTCCCACAAGACTCGACCACCTCCATGATTGGAAGATCGAGACATAGCCTTTCTGAAGTATTTCCTCCAATCCCTGGGTAGACCAGTACACCTACTTTCCCCTACATCAGCTAGTCTACCACGGAAAGAGGTCACACAACTTACTCAACTATGCTAGAGCCCATTATGGCCTGTGGCTGCACACAGAAGTTTCTAGGCATGAAATATCTTATGATCCCTTTTAGCCTGGGTGGCGGACCTAGGTAATCACACGGGTTCTCCGGGATCCCCTCGGGCAAGCACTGGTTTCTCCAGGTGCCCCAAACAATCCACCCATATGTGTATTAAGGTTTCCACCTTATGTTGTCCCAAAAAAATTTATCTCTCGCAACTTGCATGGATCACACATACCAATCCCCATCTACGAGCATGGCTAAGCAATATATAACATAACAAATATTCCCGGGGTGACCAAAGGGCATAGTTCTTACCACACGAACTACATAGCATAACCACATGTTCCCAATCCTACTCATGCAATATCTGAGGGTTAAACTAATGCATAGTAAAAAACCGGGTATTAAAAAATATGATCAAAGTGTGAACTTGCCTTGCTGACGTTCGTTGAACTCTACAGATTCGTAGTAGCAAGCATTGCACTCCAGATGATCTGGCGTAAGCAAGCAGTAACATATATAAGCATACAAGCAAAGATCCAAAAAGAAAACAAATGAAAGACTTCGGAAAACTCCAAAAACAACCAAATAAAGTTCTGTGCAGAAAGAAATTTTTACAGCAGCAAAAAATAAATGGTCTTGGTCTTAATAGAAAGTACATGTCACAAGCTTCGATTTGCAAAAAGAATCACTCAAAACGGAGTTATAAAACTCAAGTTATGGCCAAACAAAGTTTGAATTCAAATGTGTTTGAATTCAAATTCTAAAACTTCCAAAAATATTTTCCTATGAACCAGTAGGAAAAAGAATCAACTAAATCGGATCTATAGATTAAAAGATATACTAGAAAGAAGAATTGGTATAGAATCTGAGATTGGAAAAATACAGGAAAAAGAGAAAAACAATTCGGCCAGATGCCAAGTGGCGCTCTCTGATTAGCTGGCTGGGTGCTCACCGGACTTCTCGCTGGCGACGAGGAAGAAGGCCGCTGCGGTGTGTTTCGGGGAAGGACGCATGCGGGACGGTGAAGAGCGACGTGAGGTGGATACGAGGAGCAATGCCGCGGGGTCGGTATCGCCTCCTGGCTTGGTGGAGAAGCCGCTGAAATCCACGAACTCCGCGCGAGCAATTGGAGAGGATAGGGAGGGGGAAAACTCTAGAAGGAGATGGCTTCGGACAAGGGTTGAGAGGGGCTCCCAGGGGTGCTTTATATAGGGCAGGGGAGGGCCAGAGGTAAGCGGGGCGTCGTCAGATTGTATGACGTTAATGGTGGTTGTTACTTGTGCTTCTAATGGCCATTAGAGGGGGCATTAAGGCGCACTACTAGAGGGGAGGGGTCGAGGTAGGCGAGGGGATCCTTTCAGAGGAGAGGAGGGGAGGGGTGGTGCATGTTGGAAATATGAGCAAATTATTACGAGATTCAATCTGAATAAACAGAAGATAAATCATGACTGCAATAGCAGAGATTAAACTAATAATGCGAACTAGCATAGTAGATGAACAGATCACATCTAGGGAACATACTAGAAACATGATTTCTACCACGATCTCGAACAGGAAGGATATAATCACATACAGTGCAGCGGGAGCGGCACTGCCGGTGTTGACGTTGTCGCCCATGACGTCGAGGATGAGGTTGCCGAGGTCGGGGAAGAAGTCGTCGTTGGCGAAGTCGTCGCTGCCAGCAGTCGCGCGAGTGTGCTCCTGAAAAACCTGATCACCCCTCTCCCGTACAGGATCACGAGAGGCGGGGTTCGGGAGGCCTGCTGTCCCTTCTTCCGGTGCACGCCGAAAGGAAGGGTGGAGAAGACTTGCTTGGCGGCGTAATGATCTGGAACGGTGGTGCAAAACCATACGAAGTGGTGGCCGCTAGGGTAGACGTTTGCTTGATTATATAGTGTGGGTCGGGTAGGTCGTGGGAGTAAACCCCACGTCTGAGTCATCACGATCCAAAAGAATCGGAAACGGTTCAGTAATTAACGCGTCAGTTAATTATTAATTGACTACTCATTAATTTTTCCTGAGCAGCAAAAATATAGACAATGTGCATACCTCTGTCCTCAGCTCAGCTCAATCCCGCCACCCACGGTGCGTCGTGACGAGGCATGGCGTGCTGAGGCGAGTAAGCAGGAGGAGCGCACGTGTAGGTCTCCTCTTCTCATGCTCATACAAGTGGTAGAAGAGCTCACCTTATAAAGAGGTGCAAGTCTCTCTCAACATCCATGGTGGGACTAAACTCGAGTCTCACTCACTCCACACACATGTGTGCATGAATGGGGCAAGAGAATTTCAGAATTTTAGTTGGGCTTTGGGCCAAAGGCCTACTAGCAAAATTTCAACAATCCCCCACAAAGTCTCATTGGCACATCTCATTATTTAGTTCCAAAACATTGTTTATATACCGGTGCTTAGTGGAGACGTGGAGTTGAACTTCCACTTAGAGTTTTATGCTACACTAGATCACAACTTGAATAGTGGACTATGCCTTGAACTACAAGTTTTCTGCGAAACTAGTTTCACACAAATTCTTGACCGATACTGGGCTACCGCAAGGCTTCAGCGTATACATCATACTCCATGGCCTTTCATGAATTAATTAGAGAACACCCAATTCCCACAGACTGCGATGTTAACAGTCAAATTCATATAGGTGTGTTCCTCAGGAGATGCTCTGCAGGACAACATCTCTGCTTACTCAAATAAGCCACTTGGAACACATTAAGATAAATATCAACCTGCCATGCAGATCAGGAGAGTATTGCATCTTCACGGAGTGGGATAATTAAAATATGGATATTCTCCTCTCAGCTGACCAACAGCTTGTCTCCCACTTCTACCTCAAGGGATCTCCGATCACATAGAGTGGGTTACCACTATGGACAACTCATGCGGTGGGTCTCAGACCCATCTCCATCGATGCATTATCTATCACATTATGTGATAGACCCTTTGTGAAGGGATCTGCCAAGTTTTTCGACGTTTGGATATAATCCAACGTAATAACTCCGGAGTTCCTCAGTTTTCTGACAGATTTTAGTCTCCTCTTCACATGCCTTGAGGACTTCATATTGTCCTTTGAGCTGTTTATTTTGACGACCACAGTTTGATTATCACAGTTCATCAGGATAGGGGGTATTGGTTTTTCAACCATAGGTAAGTCCACCAAGAGCTCACGAAGCCACTCTGCTTCAACAGTGGTAGTGTCTAATGATGTGAGTTCTCCTTCCGTAGTTGACCTCGTTAAGATGGTCTGCTTGCAAGACTTCCAGGAAACAGCGCCACCACCAAGTGTACCACTTGTGGCCTTAATCTCATCAGCATCAAATATCCAGTTTGAGTCACTATAACACTCTAGTACTCTTGGATACCCGGTGTAGTGAGTCCCATAGCTCGCAGTGCCTTTCAAGTAGCGCATAACTCTCTCAAGTGCATGCCAATGATCATCTCCTGGTTTTGACACAAACCAACTCAGCTTGCTCACAGCAAAAGAGATGTCAGGCCTCGTGGCACTCGCCAAATACATAAGCGAGCCAATAATTTGGGAATACCTCAGTTGATCTCTAGCAATCTATCGATTCTTTCAAAGAAACACACAAGGTTCATATGGAGTTGGAGAAGGCGTGCAGTCGCTATACCCAAAACGACTCAAGATCTTTTCCACATAGTGAGACTAAAGCAGTGTGATCCCACCATTCTCATCTCTCAACAGCTTGATGTTTAAGATAACGTCAACTACTCCTAGCTCCTTCATCTCAAAGCAATGAGATAAGAAATCCTTAATCTCCTTGATTAAATCAAGTTTGGTTCCAAAGATCAGTATGTCGTCGACATACAGACAAAGAATAACTCCTTCGCCCCCACCATAGCGATAGTACACACACTTGTCACCATCGTTTACTAGGAAGCCGACCGCAGTTAATCTTCTTTGAACTTCTCATGCCACTCCTTAGGAGCTTGTTTAAGGCCATATAAAGACTTTAATAACTTGCACACCTTTCCTTCCTGGCCAGGTACTACAAAACCATTTGGCTGATCCATGTAAATTTCCTCCTTTAACTCTCCGTTGAGGAAAGCATTCTTAACATCCATTTGATGAACGAGAAGACCATGTGACCCAGCCAGTGATAGTAGCACCCAAATTGTGGTCATTCTAGCCACGGGTGAGTAAGTATCAAAGAAGTCTTCATCTTCTTTCGGGGTACAGCCCTTAGCGACAAGCCGTACATTGTACTTTTCAATCGTACCATCAGGTCTAAGCTTCTTCTTGAACACCCACTTACATCCTACAGGTTTGCACCCATAAGGACGGTCTGTGATCTCCTAGGTTCTGTTAGCTAAGATGGAATCCATCTCGCTACGGAAAGCTTCCTTCCAGTAGTCAGCATTAGGAGATGCATAGGCTTTTGAAATAGTCCTAGGTGTGTCATCCACAAGGTACACAATGAAATCATCACCAAAAGACTTTGTAGTCCTCTATCTCTTACTCCTCAAAGGAGTTCCATTGTCACCCCCAATAGGATTCTCAACGTGTTCCATCACAATGGTGGGTTTAGGAATTACAGCGAATTCCTCACTAGGTGGAGTAGGTATCTCCTGATTTGATGAACTCGACATATCCTTCATTGGAAATATGTCCTCAAAGAAAGTTGCATCATTCGACTCCATAATCGTACCAACATGCATGCCGGATACCTCAGATTTTATTATCAAAAATCCATAGCCAATGCTATGAAAAGCATAGCCCAGAAGAACACAATCCACGGTTTTTGGTCCAAGCTTGCACTTCTTGGAAATTGGTACATTGACTTTAGCCAAACAACCCCAAGTACGTAGGTAAGAGAGTTTCAATATTTTCCTTTCCCATTCCTCAAATGGAGTCATGGTCTTATGCTTTGTGGGAACTCGGTTTAGGACATGACACGCAGTCACTAGTGCCTCCCCCCACCATTCCTTGGAGAGACCCGATGTGTATAATATGGTGTTAACCATATCAGTTAGAGTTCGGTTCTTCCTTTCGGTTACCCCATTTGACTGAGGTGAGTAGGGAGGCGTCCTCTCATGTATTATACCATGTTCCACTCAAAAAACATCAAATTCATTAGAAAAATACTCTCCACCACGATCGGACCTAAGCCGTTTAATTTTTCGATCAAGTTGGTTCTCTGCCTCAGCTTTATAGTTTTTGAAGAAATTTAAAGCCTCACCTTTTGATTTTAGAATATACACATAACAATATCTAGCGGAGTCATCACTCAACATCATGAAGTATCTATTTCCACC
This sequence comes from Triticum aestivum, assembly GCF_018294505.1. Classification (NCBI taxonomy): domain Eukaryota; kingdom Viridiplantae; phylum Streptophyta; class Magnoliopsida; order Poales; family Poaceae; genus Triticum; species Triticum aestivum. The sequence goes on from NC_057799.1 coordinate 94,645,349, forward strand.
TTTTGTCAACACGCCCTTCATCTCACAAAGATCAGAATGTATAAGCTCTAGTGGCGCCAAGTCTCTTGCCTCCGCACTTATGGGACTTGCGAGCTTGCTTAGCTTGCCCACATACTTGGCACTTGGAGCCTTTGACAGTAGAGATTTTTGGAGTTAAATTCATATTCGCTAGCCGCGTCATGCAACCAAACTTAACGTGACAAAGTCGTGAATGCCAAATATCAGACTCATTATTGTGGCAAACATTATTAATAACTTTAGTGCAAATATCTGAGAAAGACAGGCGGAACATGATGAATGTTCTTTAGACGCACGGTCTTCCCCGAAGTAAACTTCAGATCAACCATACCGACACCTCGAACAATGGCATGTGACCCATTCCCCATCGACACGGGAGAAGTCCCTATGGCCTGGTCAGAAGAAAACATGGATGCGTCAGCACAAACATGTACATTGGCACTGGTGTCAATTAACCAATCAGGGGATTGAAATACTGAAAGGACGGTGGGAAAAATACCGTACCCTGATTCCTTCATATTAGTATCACCGATGACAATATTAGTGAACTTGCCGCTCTTCTCATGTTCACGCTCCTCATAGAGGTTAGGACATTTCGGAGCCCAATGATTAGGGGTCACCACAGACATGCCAAAGTCCCTTCCCCTTCTTATGATACTTCTTCTTGAAGTTGGTAGAATGTGACAGCTTGTTCTTTGCATCAAACTTGCCTTTGCCCTGAGTTTTGTTCTTATTATTTTTTAACTTCTTGGGCTGGAAGTTCTTGTTTTGTACCATGTGGGCACTAGAAGCTCCCTCCGGAACTCAAGCATGTGTGTCTCTTGCTCTTGCCTTCTCTTCAACATCAAGAGTACCAATGAGATCCGCAACGGAAAACTGATGTCTCTTGTGTTTCAGGGAAGTAGCAAAATTGTTCTGCGAAGGTGGAAGCCTGGCAATGATGCCTCCAGCAATAAATTTGTTCGGCAACACACACTTGAAGTACTCAAGTTCTTTTGCGAGCGACTCTATCTCATGAGCCTATTGTACAAGAGAGCTCTCATGAGTCATCTTGTAGTCATAGAATTGCTCCATGACGTACAACTCGCTGTCGGCGTCCGAGGCACCAAACTTGGCCTCGAGCGCAGCCCATATGTCCTTGCCGTTGTCAAACGACATATACGAATCCATAATGGAGTCATCAAGAACACTCAGAAAAGCGCCTTCAAAGAGATTATCGATCTTCTCAAAAGCTTTTAGCTGTGCTGGATTAAGATCTCCCACAGGCTTGCCCTTAGTGGCGTGATAGCAGCACATGGTCTGAAACCAATAGACTGCTCTCGTGCACCACCTCTTTTATTGCACCCCCTTAAAGGCATGCGGCTTCAGATGCGCAGCAAAACCACTCGGAGTAAATTGCCTATAATCAAGTTTTTGGGTTGTTGGAAATATGAGTAAATTACTATGAGATTTAATCTGAATAAACAGAAGATAGATCATGACTGCAATAGCAGAGATTAAACTAATCATGTGAACTAGCATAGTAGATGAACAAATCACATCTAGGGCACATACTAGAAACATGAATTCTACCACAATCTCGAACAGGAAGGATATAATCACATATGGTGCAGCGGGAGCAGCACCGTGGCATTGACGTTGTCGCCCATGTCGTCGAGGATGAGGTTGCCGAGGTCGGGGAAGAAGTCGTCGTTGGCGAAGTCGTCCCCAAAAACGTGATCGCCCCTCTCTCGTACAGGATCACGAGAGGCAGGGTTCCGGAGGCCTGCTGTCCCTTCTTCCGGTGCACGCCGAAAGGAGGGATGGAGAAGACTTGCTTGGCAGGGCAATGATCTGGAATGGTGGTCCGAAACCATACGAAGTGGCGGCAGCTAGGGTAGACATCTGCCTGACTATATAGTGCGGGCCGGGTAGGTCGTGGGAGTACACCCCACGTCTGAGTCATCCAAAAGAAGAGGAAACGGTTCAGTAATTAACGCATCCGTTAATTATTAATTAATGACTCATTAATTTTTCCCGAGCAGCAAAAATATGGATAAGTGCATAGCTCTGTCCTCGGCTCAGCTCAATCCCGCAATCTGCGACTCGGTGTGACGAGGCGTGCGAGGAGGATCGCGCGTGTAGGTCTCCTCTTCTCATGCGCATACAAGTGGTAGAAGAGCTCACCTTATAATGAGGTGCAAGTCTCTCTCAACATCCATGGTGGGACTAAACTCGAGTCTCACTCACTCCACACACATGTGTGCATGAATGGGCCAAGAGAATTTCAGTATTTTAGTTGGGCTTTGGGCCAAAGGCCTACTAGCAAAATTCCAACAGGGCGCTGGGTGGAGATGTGTTGCGTGCGTACATCCTGCCTCTGCCATGAACGCTCAAGGAAGAAGACGACCAGGTGGTCGTGAGGAAGGCTGGGCCTTACATGGGCCTTGGCTGCCCATTTTTTTAAACGTTTTTTATAGAAGCAATGAAACACCAAAAATACAAATAAAAATTAGCCTAAAAATCCGAGAAAATTTCACATAATTGTATGGTCTTATATCTGACCTTGTGAACATTTATCTGTCCTAAATGCAAGTTTTAAAAATAAACATTTTTGCTAAACTAATAAAATAAATTGCAAATAAAACCCAACAAATATATTTTGATTTGAAATTCAATTTACAATATTTTCCTTTTGTTTTTGAATAAGCCGTTTTATCTTCTCTCTTTATTTTATTTTTGAAATAATGGAAATGAATTTTGATGAAACTAAATTTGATCCAAATTCCCAACTTCGAAATTTTCAAAATGGTTTTAGGGAAACTTCCAACTCTCTATCAGTGGGAAACGACACCTATGGGATCACTGGAATCCCTACTACGGTTGCGGGGCGTGGGATCGTGAGAAGAGCGGGACTAGTAGACAGCACAAAGGGGATTTACCCCAGGTTCGGGCCACAAAGATGCGTAAAACCCTACGATCCTGCTTTGGTGGATGTATTTGGTGTTCTTGAGCTCTTGAACTAGCTCTGGGTGCTGCCAGGTTCGAAAGAGCCGAATCCTTCTCCAGTGCGCCAAGGGCCTCCTTTTATAGGCGAAAGGGGCTGCCACAGTGGCACACAGGAGGTGGAAAGTGCTACAGCGCTGTGAGCTTATCGCTGGTATTACAGGACAAAGCGCATTTAATGCGAGGCTTCACTACTAGCACTACTAGAAAAAGGCTTACTAGTGGCGCACCAGTTTTGCCTACTAATGGCGCACCACTGGTGCGCCACTAGCATCACGCCACTAGTATTTTTTACTAATGGCGCACCACTGGTGCGCCATTAGTATCTGGTACTCTAATGGCGCACCAGGCAGTGCGCCATTAGTATAGGCCCCGGTGCGCCATTAGTATGCCTCCCAGTGGGCATGTGCTTTGCCATACTAATGGCGCACTGGTGGGCGATGCGCCATTAGTATCCTTTTGCATACTAATGGCGCACATCTGGATGATGCGCCATTAGTATGTATATTAGGGATTTTTTTTCTTTTCTGATATTTGCACAGATTACAAAATATATTATTGGACAGAATATAAACAGCACCACACAGCAACAGCAGATTCATCGAATACAATAGAAGATTAGTCTCCGAATACAATTCATCATATTAGTCTCTGAAATCAAAAGACCGAACAAAGATAGAACATTACAAGTCTCGAGACCGCGAGTAGCGAGTTTGTCGAAATTAATACTAATCCTAACAAGTCCTACTAATCATCATCATACAACTTCTACTCGTTATTAATAACAAGTCATACGATCATCATCCTCACAGTCATCGAACCAACCCTACTTAATTGTTCTTAGCACATGATCATCAGTATTAGGTAGGACCGAAATACCCTCTTTAAGGTAAAATAGCATAAAACAATATAGACCCTGACTCTCCATTATGGAGAATGGAGATCATCCTGTCTCCAATTCTTGCGCCTCGCTTCCTTTTGCTTCCAAGAAGCTCCTTGCGACTGTCCATACATTTTTTCCATTCTTTGATTTGCATGTCTCCACTTCTTTTAGAAATCCGGTATGGACAGTTGAGATTCGTAGGATGACCTGGTTGTATATTCAAAACATCAAGCCTACCATTCTGATACATCAAATGAGGCACACAATCCTCTGGGATTATCTGTTGAAAAACATAGTAATAACTTCATAGTTAGCAATGATAATGTACTAGTTTTAGAACTATGCAAAATATGCACGGATGTCGTAATAGTAAGAAATCTTACCAGGGTATCTCCATAGTAGTTACCGTAGTTCAACACGTGCACTAGTGGCACGTATTGAGGACCATAATGATGAGGAGTTTGATTGTAGATATTGTAATTCTCAATATCAGTACAAAATCCGACCAGATGAGTTTTCTCCTTATAAGTTAACTCGGAGCCATCGGTGTAGTGGGTTTTGTCTACCATTTTCCGCACATTTTTTGAACAATCAAAATAAGCTGTCAATGGAAATAAGTTGTCAACTATTTTGAAATAAACAATATAGATTAGTTAATAATTAACTATGTTTGAGAAACTCACATAGCGGTAGAACTGGAGGCGTATCAACAAGGACCCAAATGTCCATATTGTCTTGGTCGATGCCAGGATCACCAAGATCCATGGTGACAAGCATACCCTCATCAAAACCATACATCTTGCAAAATGCTTCCCAATTTTTGCAACCAAAATGGGTTACGCTCTCAGCATTATACAGATTTACTTCAAAATCCACATCATGATGTGTCCTTAGGTGAATTTTCTTCGTTTCAAAATTTTCATGATCTTCAAAATCCATCCTCTCCAAGACATAGGGTCTTGCATGGCATGGGATAAACTATACTCGAATTGTAAAAGATGAAATTACACGTTGGAATAGTTGAAGTCATTCTTAATTATGAAAAAAACACTTGTCGTCGTTGCGTACCGTTTCAACTTCGAAGGTCTCCTCAAGCTTAATGCTGAAGCACCGATCATCGTCCAGGTGAGGCCTGTCGCACAGACCTCGACCGTCGTGGCAGCAGTCGCACTCCCCCGAGAGACTTTCGTCGTCCAATGACGACATTTCCTATGTTCATAATTCAAAACTACATCATCTCTCTTGGGTCCAATAAGATAATCCACAGTGTGGTGAAAACATGCCCTTCGAACTGGTTTGAGCAATTGGTGAATGGAGATGGTCTATGATTTTCAGTAGTAAGAAGTGAAGTGGTAATTTTGAGAGCTAATGGTTAGGATGAGTGGTTCCTCTTTCCTGTTTAGCTTTACAATAGAATATTGTTAGTCATGCACACTTGTGCATTTTCAGCCAGGCCCAGTGGAGTTGGCCTAAAAACATTTCTTTCTTTAAGCCTGCTACATCCATCTCAAGTATTTATGGTCAAGGGTTAGCAGGGCCATCCAAATAGAATATGTTGGGGTTTGTCGACGCCGAGGCACCCTAAAAGCCTAAGCTTTCATCATTTAGGGTTTTATCGACACCGAGGCACCATAAAGCCAAGGTTTTATCCTTTAGGGTTTGTCGACGCTGAGGCACCCTAAATGCTAAGTTAAGTTTTCATCATTTAGGGTTTATCGATGCCGAGGGACCCTAGGTTGACTGATATATATGGGTATCTTCTAATAATACACCCTATCAAGAAAAGGGAAGGAGAATTCTAAGTTGGGCCTAATCACTTGGCTCTATTGCCACCTATGGTTTAATGCGGCAAGAATAAAGGGGCAGTTGATCCTACTTAATTAAGTACTAAGATACCCCGGCCCATGCATTAGTCGCAAGTGCCCCATATGTCCTATTTTTAGCAAAGTCATGCTAAAATTCACGGAAAATTTCAGCATGACCTTTGCTGAAAATAGGACAAATGGAGTACCCGAATTTGCCGGAACGGAAGTTAATCGACATTCCGGCAAACTCAAGGGCCTCTCGGGGTACCTGCAAAATCATCACGACACGATGGTCGGAGACAAAACCCAGCAAACTAGCACCACAATGTGCCTCTACTTTCATATGGATGAAAAGGCCACAGACCATATGGCCCTCTGCTTTCATATGGACAAAAAGCAGCTCAACTTATGTGAGCTTCCATTCCAGATCTAATAGGTCACCCAACAAAATCAGCTCAACTTAGACTGTGAGCAAACTACCTATTGAAGCAAAGGCAAATATCTCTGAAGTCTGAACTAAAGCAGGGTTTCCTTGCTAATGATCCACAGTCCCACACTACTGAATGGGTTTTTGTAGAAACAAAACATACATCACAGGAGAGAAGTCCCAGTGGACAAGTCAGAATGGCATAAAAACATGACTGCATACATTAGGGCATATGTGATTTTGGTACAGCTACACTACTGCAGGCTGCATATATTCAGTCATTCTAAAATTTATTTTAGTCTACTACTAAAATTCAGCACTAGCATATCTTCAACACTCCAATTTCTTTCAGTTTTGGCAGTTTATTTCCAGCTTCAAAATTTCAGAGAATAATGGTAACAGCAAAATATTGAAACCTTTGGTAAGCATTATATTACAAAAAAACAAGATATGCAGTACTATACAACATCCATAACCAGAAAACAAGACAAGCATAGGCTATATTTGAAACAAGATATTTTGCCAATCTTAGATAACTGAAACTATCTACAATTCATGTGTTCAAAAATTCAGTTACATTCAGCTGTTGTGCAAAAACTATCCTCACTTTGCTTGAGCACTGCAAAATACCTTTCCTATGCAGCAAGAGAAAGCTGTAAAGGAGGTGATCTCACCTGCAAGGCACCAGGGTTGAGAAGCAACACACATATGCCTTCTTTTGGGGAGGAAACAGCAGCGCAATTAGTAGTGCCTCATTGTTAAGGTGTTGTTCAAGCTTCTTATATGGATGAGATGGTATGATTTGTGGTCCTAGGAGATTTAGTTTGGGGGTCATAATCTCCAACCTCATCACAAAATACTACTACTACTGCTGCATATGATTCATGCCCTAAGCACAATATACTACTACTACTGCTACATCATATCATAGGAAATAATTGCCACTGATATCATTCCAGCCTCTCAAGTGGAAGATGACCCAGCTAACTGAATTTAGTTTCAGTAAGGTTTTCAGTAAAGCCAAATTAACTGAATTTTCAGTGAATTTAACAACAGGAATTTTCTTGCTGGCATATCTGAGAAACTTTAATTTCTCATAATTTATCAGCATGCTAGTCAACATCAAAGCTCTCCTTGTTTCGAAAGTAACTAGAACAACAATTGTGTAGACCTGGCAATTTTTTTGCACTGCAAATTCACACTGGCATTGCAAATCGTCAGGTGTAGTACTGGCATTGCATTGCAAATTCACCATAATCCCTCATGACAGTTAGATGGAGTAGCACTCTTGATTAACAGGATGGCACCGATGGCCTGGAAGTGATCCATGGAAGAACTCACCTTGATGGACGCGGTCGCAGACGAGGTCGTAGACGGCGGCGGAGCAGAGACGAGGTCGCAGACGCGGTCGTGGTGCTCCGGTGGACGCCGGCGTCGAGGAGGCTGCGGGCGGAGATCCGGAGGAAGGGGCCCGTGATGTCGTCGGCGTCCTTGGCCGCCTTCTTGACCTTTCGAGCAGAAGAAGGCACGGGTGGTGAGAGGAGGAGGAGGAGAAGCTAGGGGGATGGGGGAAGGGGGGAGGGGACGTACGTGCTGGGGTGGGGGTGGTGTCCGGCGGGGGTCGGGGCGGCGGCGTCGAGGCAGCGCGAGACCACAGCGGCAGACGACATGGAGGCGCGGCGGACGGAGGGGGCGAGCAAGGGGGCGGCGGCGTACGGTTGGGGTCGAGGAGTGGGGGATCTGGCGAGCGAGGGAGGGAGGGAGGGAGGCGACAGTGCGAGGGGAACAAGTATAAATTCTAATGGCGCACCTCCCCATGGTGCGCCATAAGTACGTCGATTCTAATGGCGCACCTCCCCCTGGTGCGCCATTAGAAGTTTGTTTTACTTACTAGCCCGACTGGTCAGGTTATATCCCACCTAACCCTATCTCCATCAGAACACGCCCACTAGCCCGACTGGTCAGCACTCAGCACACACACTAGGAGGTCCTGGGTTCGATTCCCAGTCTCCCCAATTTTATTTTTATGCATTTAAAATGATGTTTGATATTTATTTGTGTTTAAATATGTTCAAACTTGTTTAAATCATAACAGTCATATTTTTTTTATAAAAACAGTAATAATTTTTATAAAAAATGCATTTAAAATGCTGCTTGATATTTATTTGTGTTTAAATATGTTGAAACTTGTTTAAATCATAACTGTAATATTTTTTTATAAAAACAGGGTGCGGGGGTGCTCGGCGGCGGTGGAGCGGGGGAGGGTGCGGTGGGTCGTCGGGGGTTGCGGGGGGTGCTCTGTCCTTGTCGTTACCGGTGTAGGATTCCATCGTTACCCCGGAGTTCTGATAACCATCGCTCTTCATGTCCTTGTCCTCGGTGTAGAATGTGTGTAGCTGTTGAATGCGAGGCGGAGGTTGCGGCGCGCGCGGGCGAGGGCGAGGTTGGTGTCGGCCCTGCGGCGCTGCTCCGACGAGAGTGGGGTGGGGTCGGAGGGGAGGATGGGGAGAGGGAGGCGGCGGGGGCGCGGATTGGGAGCGGACGGAGAGGAACTGGCGCGGGGGAGAGGGACGAAGGGGAACTGGCGAGGGAGAGGGAGGAATTAGCTATAGCATTCATTTGTGACGGTGGAGCAGGCCGGAGAGGCTGCAGGGGGTCGTCGGCGGCGGTGGAGCGGGGCGGGGAGGGTGCGGTGGGTCATCGGCGGCGGTGGAGCAGGGGAGCTAGGGTGCGGTGGGTCGTCGGCGGCGGTGGAGCGGGGGAGGGTGCGGTGGGTCGTCGGCGGCGGTGGAGCGGGGGAGGGTGCGGTGGGTCGTCGGCGGCGGCGGTGGAGCTAGCAGGGAAGGGTGCGGTGGGTCGTCGGCGGCGGTGGAGCGGGGGAGGGTGCGGGGGATCGGCGGCGGCGCCCGGTGGAGCGGGGTAGAGGGTGCGGGGGGTGCTCGGCGGCGAGGGGGGCCGGATCTGGCGAGGTGGGATAGCGATCGAGATGGAGGGGGATCGAGATCAAGTGTCCAGGAAATATACACTAATGGCGCACGGGGAGCAGTGCGCCATTACTAGCTTAAACTAGTAATGGCGCACTACACCAGGTGCGCCATTAGTAGTTTTGCAAAAAAGTAAAAAAATAAACAATATATTTTAGTGGCGCACTATGTTGCTGGTGCGCCATTACTAGTTACAACTAGTAATGGCGCACTATGTCCTGGTGCGCCATTAGTATGTCTGGCAAAATAAAAAAAAATTTGTTACTAATGGCGCACCGTTTGTCTGGTTCACACTAATGGCGCACCAGCACGTGGTGCGCCATTGCTATATAGCAATGGCGCACCACATGTCTGGTGCGCCATTAGTGGCCATTCCATCTATAGCCCTTTTCCTAGTAGTGTAGGGAAAAGCCTAGCAGCAGCGCGGGTTCTAGGTGTATCAGTAGCGCGGGGGCCGGCGCTACAGCTAAGTCGTAGCAGCAGCACGTGTGCTCCCGCGCTACTGATATACAAGTGTAGCAGCAGCGTTCTTACAGGGAGCTCACTACTGCTAATAGCTATAGCGCGCTTCTCCTCTGCGCGCTACTACTACTACCGCGCTGCTGCTAACTTTTCTCCACTCGCTACTGCTAATTTTAGTAGTTTTTTGTTTTTTTCGGCATATTTGTTTTGTATTTGAACAGGCTTTATAGAAGAATCTTTAGCACATACAAATGTCATCATGATACGCATACAAATGCCTGCGAGACCACAAATGTAATCATAGCATATACATACAAATAGTCTCATCATAATCATCATCCAACACAAAGTGGTATGTTGTCATCATCTCGAAAATAGCGATACATGCAAGTTTCGAATACTTGCAACTACAACGTCATCCATCTAAACAAAGTTATATGCGAGAAGAGCTATCACTATGAGTGAGAGCGGAACTATGCAGTACATGAGGTGGCGGTTACGAGTCCTCTCTCGCGCTAGCGTGAACCACAAGTAACTAGCTTCTCCTTCTTGTCTGCTTTTGAAGCCTTCATGGCTGGCGCCCGAGAACCCATTCACTTGCGCCTGACACTTATGCCACTCGTTGTACACCTCCGGAACCTTCCCTTTGTACACGACATAACACTTCCATCTCGCCATCAAGAAACTAGGTACCTGTTAGAGATGCATGTTCATGAAGAGGATGTACAATCATATATATGCAAAAAAATATACTAGAGCAACACCGAAAAAGAAAGGATTAGCAACTAGATGCAACATACAGTACGCAAACTAATTAACAGTCATATAGTCGAGGTACTCTTGCAAACCTTGCTTAGCAGTCAAATAGTCGAGGTACTCTTGTTCACCCTCATAATCCATCTCGTCTGCATCTTGGTCAGAAGGCCCAGTTTCTTAGTTGTTCGACATATTTCCTATGATTAAGTGTCCTCATTTATTTCTAAAAGTATGAATAAATGAGAAATGACATAAAAAAGAAATCTATGTGCCATCACTCGATATGCCAACTATGTAGCACAAATCATGCCTTTATTCACGGCAAATTTCGGCATGACCTTTGCTAAAAAATGGACATATCGAGCGCCTGAAATTCATCGGAACGGAAATGAATCAACATTCCGGAGTAACATAGGCCACTCGGATCATTTACCAAAATTGAACCAAAACATCACATGTCCAAATGACATGTTCAAATTCCAAAGATGACATGTCCAAAACATGACATATCCACATATCACATGTCCAGTTCAAATTTGCATATAAATTCAGCCTACCTAAATTTGCTTTAACAAGGGATGTTGATTTGGACAATTGCTTAAATGCTGCCTTTTCTTTTAACTACAATTGCTTAACCCTAAATTTCTGTCCTATTTTAAAACCTAGCTAAATTCATAACTAAATAGATAACCTAATTAACCTATTGCCCTAACTAAAACCTAAGTAAATTAGCCGAAGAACCCTAGCTAGCAGAGAGAGAGGGGGGGTTATAGAGGGTGCAGGGGCGAGGAGGCAGGCCCGACGACGGCCGAGGTTGGGAGGGGAGGAAGCAGAGGAGGGAGGCAAGGGCCGACGGGTCGGGGGCGAGCGCCGGGGTCGGGGGCGAGGGCTGGGTCGGGCGCGAGCGCCGGGGCCGGGTCGGGGGCGAGCGCCGGGGCGCGGCGGTGCGACGGGGGAAGAGAGTGGGGATTTGGGGGGAAAAGAGGTGGGATGAAGCAGGGAGAGTGAGAATTTTGGGTTAAGTGGACGTAGCAGTAGCGCGTTTAGACAAAACGCGCTGCTACTACCTTCACTAGCTGTAGTGGTTTAGACCAAACGCGCTGCTAGTACCTTAACTAGCTGTAGCGGTTTTATAAGGAAATCGCTAATTCTAGCTTGACTGTAGCGGTTTTATAAGGAAATTGCTACTGCCAGTTTTCCTTTTTCTTTTCCTTTATTTTCTCCCACTTTTATTTCCCGAGAGCAGTGAACGAAGGGAAGGCGATATATATTGCATCATTTCACGGTTAAATATGTATACAAAATAGGAACATATATATTACATCATTGGACCCATGCATAATAATGGCTAAGTGTGTATACAAAATAGGAACATATATATATATATATATATTACATCATTTGAATGATAACATACGGTTCCTTAGCGCTGACGTTTTCGTTTTTGAGTCAGCTTCTTTCCCTTCTTGTTCGTCGAATAATAATTGAGCCCCTCATTGTGACTTTTCCTTTTCCATGGAGTACGATTTTTCTTAGGTAATGTGGTATTGATTCTTCTTTTGACGTATACTTCATCATCATCGTCATCTTCCCTCATTGGGTTGCCATACTGATCATAGTCTTCCTCGTTGGTGACTCCATCCATTCCAATGATGTTCCTTTTGCCTCTCCTCATGACAACACGACTGGGATTGCATGGGTCAGTTACGAAGAAGCATTGTGTCACGTGCTTAGCATGTACCCATGGCTCGTTTTTTGCGATAGCGTTCACGGTAGCGCTCTTGGCGTCGGGTATAGTCATGGTAGTGAAAATCCAGTTTTCTCTTTCGACATTCTTAGCCCATCTGACACGGAACATCGTCGTGTTGTGCAGTCCAGAGTAGTCAAGCTCCCAGATCTCCTCGACCCTTCCATAAAATCATTCAGTTGCGCCGTTGTCGCTGCCGGTCATGCATTCTATCGTCACCCCTGAGTTCTGATCATCACTGTCCATATCTTTGGCCTCCGTGTAGAACGTGTATCCGTTGATATCATATGCCTGATAGGTTACGAGGTTGGGCGAGGGGCCATGTGCTAAGGCGTATATGAGCAATCCGTCCTTAGAGCCCTCCTCCGGGAGATTGGCAATAATATGCTCTTTGAACCAATGCAGGAAAGTGGAGTTGTGCTCTCTAGTAACTTCGGCGTCGGTCCTGCATACCCCCCGGCCACGATACTTCTTTGCGATAATTTCTTTGTGCAGTGCCACGAAAGGATCTACCTCGTCGAGGTGTTGTAGCACTACCAAGTTTTCTCTGTCAAAGTCACTGCGTCGATCTGAGTATGCCACGTGCAGTTCCCTGCGACCGTTGCACTGACCTTCTCCTTCGAGCCTCCCATCGTGCTTGTTAATGGGAAAACCAACACTAACACCAGGCGGCTGGTCTGCGCCATATAGAAAATTCTCATAGAAAGAGATGCACTCTTGTGTCACATAGCCCTGGACGATGCTTCCATCCGGACGGGACATGTTACGAACGAATCCTTTGATGATCCCATTCATCCTCTCAAACGGCATCATGTTGCGCAGGAATGACGGCCCCAGGTCTATTATGTCATCCACAATATGGACACACAGATGCACCATCACTTCAAAGAATGCGGGCGGGAAGTACATCTCAAGCTCATTTAGTATCACAACGATCTCTTCCTGTAGCCTTCGGAGCTGCTTCACACTGATCGACTTTCGAGAGATGACGTCGAAAAGTTGCAGAGACCAATAAGCGTGTCACGGACGTGCTTGTCCATTATCCCTCTAAGGGCAACAGGTAGTATCTGCGTCATCATCACATGACAGTCATGGGACTTCATCCCACTGAACCTTTTCTTGTCCGTGTCTAGATATCTGCTTATCTTGCCACAGTAACCGGAACTAACTTTGACTTCGGTAAGGCACTTAAAGAATTGATCGATCTCAGCCTGACTTAAGGTGAACAAAGAAGGGGGGCAATAATCCTCTTTCTTTATTTTCTTGCCCTTCTTCTCCCGTGCCTCTGTCTCCGTCTCTGTCTCGTCTGACATTTTACGGGGCGGCATGTGCAGATCTTCCCTGATTTTCAAATCTTGGAAGCCTTTTCTTGCCTTCGGCCCATCCTTGGTCTTATCCGGCATGTTCATCAGTGTTGCGAGCAAGCTCTCAAGGACATTCTTACAGATATGCATTTGATCAAGGCAATGAGGTGTATCGAGTTTCTGCCAGTACTCCAAGTCCCAGAACACAGACCTCGTCTTCCATACCTTCAGCAGCGGCTCCGGCGCCTTTCTCATCATCTTTCCCGGCGCGGGGCACTCCTTCCATTTTTTCAATAGCTCATTGATTTCGGCACCGCTCTGCTTACGTGGAGGTCCTCGATGCTCAGCGTGACCATTGAATAGATCTCCATGGTTTCTCCACGGGCCGTCTTGCCAGCGCATTAGCTTTTCTTCCTTGGGATCTACAAAATACCTCTGGAGACAGGGAGTGATCGGTAAGTACCATACAACTTTCTGGGGACATTTCTTCCCGGCCTTCTTGTATCGAGAAGCATTGCACACCGGACAGCTTGTTTTTTCCGCGTGCTCCTTACGATAAATTATGCAATCGTTGATGCATGCATGGTATCTAACGTGTGGCAGATCAAGAGGGCACACGATCTTCTTGGCCTCATCAACACTAGTAGGACATAGATTACCCGTGGGAAGAACATCCTTTAGGTACTTGAGATGCTCATCGAGGCTAGTGTCGGTCCATTTGTTTTTATCCTTCGTCTTCAGGAGTTGGAGCGTGAAACTCAAGCGGGTCACCTCAGGATTGCAACCATCATACAATGGAGTGTTCGAGTCTACCACCAGTTGCTCCAGCTTAATTAGCCTCCTCTCTAGAAGCAACTCTCTCAGTACTCGTCTCCTTGCGAAGCAATGCTTGAACATGAGGGTCCCGCATGATTGAACTTAGTACCGACGAACTCTGCTGCGTGGAGTCCATGTCGTTCTCTCCGCCGCCATGTCCGGCCCCTTCTCCTCCGCCATGTCCGGCCCCTTCTCCGCCGCCATGTCCGGCCTCTTCCCCGCCGCCATTATCGATCATCTCTTCGTCTTGCCCCGTGTCATCATTGCCTGCCCCGTCGGCATCCTCAACATCATCATCCTCATCTTCAATTATCCACCGAGTATAGCCATCCATGAAACCAGTCATGAGCAGGTGCGCTTCGACACGACCATCGTCATGGGGGTCGAGCCAAACTATTCCTTTGCATTTTTGACACGGACATAAAACCTCTGTCCGGTTATTTTCTTTCATGTGCTGCACCGCCGACCGCAACCACCTGTCCACCATCGTTCCACTAACCATCGTTAACTCTGCACAGTAATAATAAACAAATTGATTATAAAAATGCGTGCATGCATCAAAGTCATAAAAAAATTCGGCATGACCTTCCTTAAAAATAGGACATATATAGATCTAGAGTTTGCCCGGAATTCGCCGAAACGGAAATAAATCGACATTTCGGCAAAACATAGGCAACTCAAAAGCACAATTTGGCATCAACTCATGCCACACACACAATTTCCATAAACATATCACACACACATAAACATATTTCCATTTTGCAAAAGCATGAAATTTTAATCACCTCTATCTCGAGATCGAGCACACGGTGGAGATGATGATGTAGGGAGATCAAAAGTGCACAAAGCTCTTCTTGACAAAGATAGATCTAGTTAGGGGGCAAATAGGTCACTTAACTAAATGCTACATCTACCTAGCTACCTAATTTGGGAGGAGACAACTTCAACTAGTGGAGGGGGAAAGAAAAAGAGAAAGGAGATGCATTAATGGAGGTGGTGTAGTTAGGTAGGAGTAATGAAGAGAGAGAAAGGTAGGTAGAAGAGGGAGAGTAATGGGGGAGAAGTATTGAGGAATAAGAAGAGTGAGAGTGGGAGGATGTGGGAGGTAGGGGAAAGGGAAGAGAGGAGGGGGAGGGGGAGGACGGGTGGGGAAAAGGTGGTGGGTTGGTATGGATTAGCAGTAGCGCGGGACGTAAAACACGCTGCTGCTAAGAAAGTAGCAGCAGCGCACTTTCGGCACAAGCGCTACTGCTAACCTGGACCAAAAGTGTGCCCAATTTGAAAATTAGCAGCAGCGACCTCAGAAAAACCGCACTACTACTACAGCTATAGCAGTAGCGCGGCTCGCGGCACCGCGCTGCTGCTAAATGGAGTTTGGTGGGCACTGTCAGTCGATATTTGTAGCAGCGCAGGTTACACCGAGCGCGCTACTGCTAAACACTTGTCAGTAGCGAGTTTTCCACACCCGCGCTACTGCTAATTAGTAGCAGCGCTCCTTTTTGAGCCGCGCTGCTGCTAAGATTCTGTGTATAGGGTTTTCCCTAGTAGTGCTTAGGTGTCCCTTCACTTTATCGGGGACGGGAGCGAGGCCCGTCCTGTCCGTTGCCGCTCCTCCTTGCTTTGACACGCGTCCTCGCCAGCGATGCATCCGGTGCCATATAGGCAAGCAGGCAGCTGAGGTGGTGCGGTGGTGGAGCCTCCACGAAGGGTTGCATGTTGCCACCTAGGTGCCTGCCTAGCTGGTTGGGTCGGCAGCTGCATGCGATTGGCGGCGGAGACTTGGCTGTCGTGGGCCTGGCAGTGGCCCTGCTGGCGTGCTTGGCGAGGGCCTTGCCGGGTGGCCCGGCAAGGGGCTTGCCGTGGCACGCCATCATCCCCGGCAAGGACCTTGCCGGGGGTCTCGTGGGCTTCCTCGGTAAGAAACCTGCCGAGGATTGTTGCCTTCCTATCCTCATTTGATCTTGACTATTCTTTGTCTTCACAAAGATCTGCATGCCACCACGGAGGTGCCTCCCGAGCCCTGTCCCAATGCGTTTGTTTAGCGTTGGTGGGCTCGAAGGTGGCCCGCTCAGCGGGCGTGGGCGAGCTGCCCTGGCAAGGGTCTTGCCGGGGCCGCTGAGGCCCCCACGGCAAGGGTCCTTGCCGGGGAAACCTGCTTCGTCCATCCGATCTTTGTGGCCTTGGTCCTTGTCATTGCTTTGTTTGTCTTGTGCCTTCGGCTTCTCTCCGGCTTCCCTTTCCTGCCCTCTTATGCGTGGCCGCGGCGGGTGGCTCTGACTGCCCGTGCACAAGCAAAGGGGTCAAAAGGAGAACCCCTACTTTTGTACACCGACACTCTCTCTTTTGGACCGAGTTGCTCAAAGTTCCTTGGATCAAAAATCAAATAAAACAAATGGGCCAAAAATGCATAAATCTTGGATGCATATGAATGATCTATTTATAAACATCCAAATTGAAAATTGGGATGTTACAAACCTAGCCCCCTTAAAATGAATCTCGCCCTCGAGATTTGGGTTGGCTAGCAAAAAGGTGTGGGTTGACAGAGATCTTCTTCTCGTTCCCAGGTGGCTTCTTCCTCAATATGATGACTCCACTGAACCTTGCAAAACTTGACGACCTTGCTGCGGGTAACCCTGCTTGCAGTCTCGAGAATCTTGACGGGCTTCTCCTCATAGGCCAGATCACCATCCAACTGTATGGCCTCCAGTGGCACTGTATCTCTCAAAGGAATATCGGCCATCTCTGCATGGCACTTCTTCAACTGGGAGACGTGAAACACATCATGGACTCCTGACAAGGCTTCGGGTAATTCCAACTTGTAGGCAACTTCACCCATGCGTTCTAAAACTCTGTACGGCCCCACAAATCGTGGTGCTAACTTTCCTTTGACTCCAAATCGTTTAACTCCTCTAAGTGGAGACACACGAAGATATGCTCTATCTCCGACTTTGTAGGTTACTTCCTTGCGTTTAGCATCAACATAACTCTTCTGCCTGGACTAGGCTATCTTGAGTCTATCACAGATCAACTTGACTTTCTCCTCCGAATCTTTGATTACATCGGGTCCAAACAGTTTACGGTCTCCAACTCCATCCCACATCAGTGGTGTCTTGCACCTCCTTTCGTACAGAGCTTCGAAAGGGTCCATCTTCAGACTAGCTTAATAATTGTTGTTATATGAGAACTCTCCGTATGGAAAATTATCATCCCAACTAGATCCATAATCTAGTGCACATGCTCTCAACATGTCCTCGGGAATCTGATTGACTCTCTCGGTCGGCCCATCTGTCTGCGGATGAAAGGCTGTACTAAACTCTAGCCTTGTACCCAAAGTTTCGTGTAACTAATTCCATAACTTCGAGGTAAATTGTGTTCCTCTATCTGATACAATGGTCCTCGGAACTCCATGCAGACATACGATCCTGGTCATGTATATCCGGGCCAACTTAGCACTTGTATATGTGGTTTTCACGGGGATGAAGTGAGCTACCTTGGTCAAACGATCAACTATAACCCAGATGGAATCATAGCCTGATCGGGTACTGGGTAATCCTGCAATGAAGTCCATGCCAAGCTTGTCCCACTTCCAATCCAGTATCCGCAAGGGATGAAGTAATCCTACTGGTTTCTGGTGCTCTGCCTTGACTCTCTGACATACATCGCATATTGCAACATACTCGGCAATATCCTTCTTCATACCTATCCACCAGAAATTTTCCTTCAAGTCCAAATACATCTTGGTGTTTCCCGGGTGTATCGAATAAGGCGAATCATTAGCCTACTGAAGAATCAACTTCCTGACCTCCGGGTCATTTGGCACGTAAATATGCTGCTCAAACCATAAGTTTCCATCTTCATCCTCACGAATCCTTCTGCCTTTCCTTGGTTCATCCTTCCCTTTATGTCTGCAATACCTTTGTCTAACTTCTGGGCTTCTCGGATCTTTCCCAACAAAGTAGATTGAATTTCCATTGCGGAAACAAAACCTCGTGGTACTATCTCAAATCGGAGATCTCTGAGATCATCAATTAACTCCTGAGGTAATCCTCCTGATGTGAGGGTATTAACATGGCTCTTGCGGCTCAATGCATCTGCCACAACATTGGCCTTTCCTAGGTGATAGTGCAATTTCATGTCATTATCCTTTATGAGCTCCAACCATCTTCTCTGCCTGAGGTTCAACTCCTTCTGTGTGAAGATGTATTTCAAACTCTTGTGATCCGTGTAAACATCACACCTATTTCCATAAGAAAATGTCTCCAGGTCTTGAGTGCATGCACTACAGCTGCTAACTCCAAATCATGCGTGGCATAATTCCGCTTATGAGGTCGAAGCTGCCATGAGGCATATGAAACAACTGTTCCTTCTTGCATAAGAACACCTCCAAGTCCCTGACGAGAAGCGTCACAATATACATGGAAATCCTTGTGTATATTCGGAAGGATTAGCATTGGGGCT
Organism: Triticum aestivum; assembly: GCF_018294505.1. NCBI lineage: Eukaryota > Viridiplantae > Streptophyta > Magnoliopsida > Poales > Poaceae > Triticum > Triticum aestivum. Next base: position 94,663,994 of record NC_057799.1, read on the forward strand.
GTAACCAAACGTTTCTTCAACTCCTGAAAACTAGTCTCACATTCCTTGGTCCAATTAAACTTGGTGTCTTTCTTCAATAACTCTGTCATGGGCTTCGCAATCTTGGATAAATTCTCAATAAACCTCCGGTAATATCCTGCAAGTCCAAGGAAACTGTGTATCTCTCTGACTGTGGTGGGTGCCTTCCATTCGGTGACGGCTTCGACCTTTGAGGGGTCCACTGCTATTCCCTCTCCTGATATAAAATGTCCAAGAAATCTGACTTCCTTCAACCAGAATTCACACTTGCTGAACTTGGTATATAACTGATGTTCTCTGAGCTTCTCGAGAACCCAGCGCAAATGTTCCTCGTGTTCTTCTTCATTCTTCGAGTAAACCAGTATATCATCAATGAAGACGACGATAAACTTATCCAAAAACTCCATGAATACCTTGTTCATCATGCTCATGAAATAGGCAGGGGCGTTAGTCAAACCAAAAGACATGACCATGTACTCATAAAGCCCATATCTCGTGGTAAAGGCTGTCTTGGGTATGTCCTGCTCTTGGATCTTCAACTGGTGATATCCTGATCGAAGAACGATCTTGGAGAAAACACTAGCTCCGACTAGCTGATCAAACAAATCATTGATTATTGGCAGAGGGTACTTGTTCTTGATCGTCACCTCATTCAGCGCGCGATAATCTACAACCATTTTCAAGGTTTCACCCTTCTTCTCAACTAGAAGCACTGGGCTCCCCAAGGTGATGAACTCGGACGAATATAACCTTTCTCCAGTAATTCCTTAATTTGCTTCTTAATTCCCTCTAGATCATTTGCGGGCATCCGGTATGGTCTCTTGGATATTGGTCCGGTGCCTGGTAACAATTCAATCAAAAAATCTATTCACCGATTCGGTGGCATGCCGGGCAATTCCTTGGGGAATACATCGGGATAATCCTTCTCAACTAGTCCTTCGTCCTGAGCAACTCCCAAAAGAGAATTCACTTGAGTCCTCCTTGGCGTATGCCTCGACACATACTTGATCCGTTTCCCCTCTAGGGTGGTGAGAAGAATCGACTTACTGGCACAATCGATGTTTCCCTCGTACTTGGATAGCCAATCCATACCTAGAATCACGTCCAATCCTTGGGATTCTAGGATAATGAGGTATGTGGAAACACTTGTCTCCCTATGGTCAATGGCAGCTGAAAACATCCCCGACTAGCCATATACTCTACTCTTGGGGAACTCACTGACATTGACTTAAGGGCTACGGTTGGCAACTTATACTTGTCCAAAAATCCCCTTGATATGTATGAATGAGATGCACTAGTGTAAAAAAAAGGGTTGTAAATGCATTAATCAAGAACTTACCAACAACGATGTCAGGCTGGTCCTAAACTTCCTCCACATTGACGTGATTCACCTCACCTCTGGTGAAATGTTTGGGCTTCTTTCCAAAGCTTTCATTGCCATTCCCGTTCTTGGCCTCAGGGCAATCAGTGGCGTAGTGTCCGGTTTTCCTGCACTTGAAGCAGGTAATGTGGCTCAGATCCTTCTTTGTCGGTGTAGCGGGGTTGGAGCGATGCTGATTGTCGTTTCCTCCGTTCCCATTGCCATTCCTATGGCCATTATGGTTATGTCCATCTCCTCCATGGTTATGGTGAGTGTATCGACCATACTTGCCAGATCTTGATCCGTTATTTCCCGATTACGGGGTATAGCGGGGCTTTTGCTGAACTCTAGAGTTGTACTTTCCCTGTCCGTACTTCCTCTTGCAATTTTCCACCTGCTGCTGCTTGCCTTCAAGTATGAGAGCCTTTTCTACCAACTCTTGATAATTGTCAAAGGTAGCGACGGCTAAGTGAAGTCCCAACTCATCGTTTAATCCCTCTAGAAATTTCTCCTGCTTAGCGGCATCATCAGCCACGTCTTCGGGAGCATACCTGGATAACTTGCTGAATTCCTCCACATAATCACCAACAAAACAATTTCCCTGGCGTATGTTGCGGAACTCATGCTTCTTCAGACTCATAGCTCCAGCTGAAACATGTGCGGTACGGAACACCTGCTCGAACTGATCCCAAGTAATACTGGCTATGGGGAATGTGGTGGTGTAATTCTCCCACCATGAAGCTGCTGGTCCATCTAGTTGATGTGCGGCAAAGCACACCTTCTCAGCGTCTGTGCATCCTGTGGTGGTCAGCTCCCTTCCGATCTTGCGAAGCCAGTCATCTGCGACGATCGGCTCCGTGCTGCTAGAGAACACGGTGTTGGGGATCGTAGCAGAATTTTTAAAATTTCCTACGCATCACCAAGATCCATCTATGGAGTATACTAGCAACGAGGGGAAAGGAGTGCATCTACATACCCTTGTAGATCGCGAGCGGAAGCGTTCTAATGAACGGGGTTGATGGAGTCGTACTCGCCGTGATCCAAATCACCGATGACCGAGTGCCGAACGGACGGCACCTCTGCATTCAACACGTACGGAGCAGTGACGTCTCCTCCTTCTTGATCCAGTAAGGGGGAAGGAGAGGTTGATGGAGATCCAGTAGCACGACGGCGTGGTGGTGGAAGTAGCGGGGTCTCGGCAGGGCTTCGCCAAGCTTCTGCGAGAGGGAGAGGTGTTGCAGGGGGAGAGGGAGGCGCCAGGGGCTGTGGTACTGCTGCCCTCCCTCCCCCCCACTATTTATAGGACCCCTGGGGGGCGCCGGCCCTGGGAGATCAGATCTCCAGGGGGGGCGGCGGCCAAGGGGGAAGGGGGGTGGCTTCCCCCCCAAGCCAAGTGGGGCGCCCCCCACCCCCAGGGTTTCCAACCCTAGGCGCAGGGGGAGGCCCAAGGGGGGGCGCCGCAGCCCACTAAGGGCTGGTTCCCTTCCCACTTCAGCCCATGGGGCCCTCCCGGATAGGTGGCCCCACCCGGTGGACCCCCGGGACCCTTCCGGTGGTCCCGGTACAATACCGATAACCCGCAAAACTTTCCCGGTGGCCGAAACTGGACTTCCTATATATAATTCTTCACCTCCGGACCATTCTGGAACTCCTCGTGACGTCCGGGATCTCATCCGGGACTCCGAACAACTTTCGGGTTTCCGCATACTAATATCTCTACAACCCTAGCGTCACCGAACCTTAAGTGTGTAGACCCTACGGGTTCGGGAGACATGCAGACATGACCGAGACGCCTCTCTGGTCAATAACCAACAGCGGGATCTGGATACCCATGTTGGCTCCTACATGTTCCACGATGATCTCATCGGATGAACCACGATGTCGAGGATTCAATCAATCCCGTATACAATTCCCTTTGTCAATCGGTACGTTACTTGCCCGAGATTCGATCGTCGGTATCCCAATACCTTGTTCAATCTCGTTACCGGCAAGTCACTTTACTCGTACCGTAATGCATGATCCCGTGGCTAACTCCTTAGTCACATTGAGCTCATTATGATGATGCATTACCGAGTGGGCCCAAAGATACCTCTCCGTCATACGGAGTGACAAATCCCAGTCTCGATCCGTGCCAACCCAACAGACACTTTCGGAGATACCCGTAGTGCACCTTTATAGTCACCCAGTTACGTTGTGACATTTGGCACACCCAAAGCACTCCTACGGCATCCGGGAGTTGCACGATCTCATGGTCTAAGGAAATGATACTTGACATGGAAAAGCTCTAGCAAACGAACTACACGATCTTTTGTGCTATGCTTAGGATTGGGTCTTGTCCATCACATCATTCTCCTAATGATGTGATCCCATTATCAATGACATCCAATGTCCATAGTCAGGAAACCATGACTATATGTTGATCAACGAGCTAGTCAACTAGAGGCTTACTAGGGACACGTTGTGGTCTATGTATTCACACATGTATTACGATTTCCGGATAACACAATTATAGCATGAACAATAGACAATTATCATGAACAAGGAAATATAATAATAACCATTTATTATTGCCTCTAGGGCATATTTCCAACAGTCTCCCACTTGCACTAGAGTCAATAATCTAGTTACATTGTGATGAATCGAACACCCATAGAGTTCTGGTGTTGATCATGTTTTGCTCTAGGGAGAGGTTTAGTCAACGGATCTGCTACATTCAGGTCCGTATGTACTTTACAAATATCTATGTCTCCATTTTGAACACTTTCACGAATGGAGTTGAAGCGACGCTTGATATGCCTGGTCTTCCTGTGAAACCTGGGCTCTTTGGCAAGAGCAATAGCTCCAGTGTTGTCACAAAAGAGTCATCGGGCCCGACGCATTGGGAATCACCCCTAGGTCGGTGATGAACTCCTTAATCCAGACTGCTTCCTGTGCTGCCTCTGAGGCCGCCATGTACTCCGCTTCACATGTAGATCCCGCCACGATGCTTTGCTTGCAACTGCACCAGCTTACTGCCCCTCAATTCAAAATATACACGTATCCGGTTTGTGACTTCGAGTCATCCAGATCTGTGTCGAAGCTAGCGTCGACGTAACCCTTTACGAAGAGCTCTTCGTCACCTCCATAAACGAGAAACATATCCTTAGTCCTCTTCAGGTACTTCAAGATATTCTTGACCGCTGTCCAGTGTTCCATGCCGGGATTACTTTGGTACCTTCCTACCAAACTTACGGCAAGGTTTACATCAAGTCTGGTACACAGCATGGCATACATAATAGACCCTATGGCCGAGGCATAGGGGATGACACTCATCTTTTCTCTATCTTCTGCCGTGGTCGGGCATTGAGCCGTGCTCAATTGCACACCTTGCAATACAGGCAAGAACCCCTTCTTGGACTGATCCATATTGAACTTCTTCAATATCTTGTCAAGGTACGTACTCTGTGAAAGACCAATGAGGCGTCTTGATCTATCTCTATAGATCTTGATGCCTAATATATAAGCAGCTTCTCCAAGGTCCTTCATTGAAAAACACTTATTCAAATAGGCCTTTATACTTTCCAAGAATTCTATATCATTTCCCATCAATAGTATGTCATCCACATATAATATGAGAAATGCTACAGAGCTCCCACTCACTTTCTTGTAAACACAGGCTTCTCCATAAGTCTGTGTAAACCCAAACGCTTTGATCATCTCATCAAAACGAATGTTCCAACTCCGAGATGCTTGCACCAGCCCATAAATGGAGCGCTGGAGCTTGCATACCTTGTTAGCATTCTTAGGATCGACAAAACCTTCCGGCTGCATCATATACAATTCTTCCTTAAGAAATCCATTAAGGAATGCCGTTTTGACGTCCATTTGCCATATCTCATAATCATAGAATGCGGCAATTGCTAACATGATTCGGACGGACTTCAGCTTCGCTACGGGTGAGAAAGTCTCATCGTAGTCAACCCCTTGAACTTGTCGATAACCCTTAGCGACAAGTCGAGCTTTATAGATGGTCACATTACCATCCGCGTCTGTCTTCTTCTTAAAGATCCATTTATTTTCTATGGCTCGCCGATCATCAGGCAAGTCAGTCAAAGTCCATACTTTGTTTTCATACATGGATCCTATCTCGGATTGCATGGCTTCAAGCCATTTGTTGGAATCCGAGCCCGTCATCGCTTCTTCATAGTTCGAAGGTTCACCATTGTCTAACAACATGATTTCCAGGACAGGGTTGCCGTACCACTCTGGTGCGGAACGTGTCCTTGTGGACCTATGAAGTTCAGCAGTAACTTGATCCGAAGCTTCATGATCATCATCATTAACTTCCTCCCTAGTCGGTGCAGGCACCACAGGAACATCTTCCCGCGCTGCGCTACTTTCCGGTTCGGAAGGAGTGACTATCACCTCATCAAGTTCCACTTTCCTCCCACTCAATTCTTTCGAGAGAAACTCTTTCTCCAGAAAGGACCCGTTCTTGGCAACAAAGATCTTGCCTTCGGATCTGAGGTAGAAGGTATACCCAATGGTTTCCTTAGGGTATCCTATGAAGACGCATTTTTCCGACTTGAGTTTGAGCTTTTCAGGTTGAAGTTTCTTGACATAAGCATCGCATCCCCAAACTTTTAGAAACGACAGCTTAGGTTTCTTCCCAAACCATAATTCATACGGTGTCGTCTCAACGGATTTTGAAGGAGCCCTATTTAAAGTGAATGCGGCAGTCTCTAAAGCATAGCCCCAATATGAGAGCGGTAGATCGGTAAGCGACATCATAGATCGCACCATATCCAATAGAGTGCGATTACGACGTTCGGACACACCGTTTTGCTGAGGTGTTCCAGGCGGCGTGAGTTGTGAAATGATTCCACATTTCCTTAAGTGTGTGCCAAATTCGTGACTTAAATATTCTCCACCACGATCTGATCGTAAGAATTTTATTTTTTTCTGTCACGTTGATTCTCAACCTCATTCTGAAATTCCTTGAACTTTTCAAAGGTTTCAGACTTGTGTTTCATTAGGTAGACATACCCATATCTACTTAAGTCATCAGTGAGAGTGAGAACATAACGATAGCCACCGCGAGCCTCAACACTCATTGGACCGCACACATCAGTATGTATGATTTCCAATAAGTTGGTTGCTCGCTCCATTGTTCTGGAGAACGGAGTCTTGGTCATCTTACCCATGAGGCATGGTTCGCACGTGTCAAATGATTCGTAATCAAGAGACTCCAAAAGTCCATCTGCATGGAGCTTCTTCATGCGTTTGACACCAATGTGACCAAGGCGGCAGTGCCACAAGTATGTGGGACTATCGTTATCAACTTTACATCTTTTGGTATTCACACTATGAATATGTGTAACATCACGTTCGAGATTCATCAAGAATAAACCATTGACCAGCGGGGCATGACCATAAAACATATCTCTCATATAAATAGAACAACCATTATTCTCGGATTTAAATGAGTAGCCATCTCGCATTAAACGAGATCCAGATACAATGTTCATGCTCAAAGCTGGCACTAAATAACAATTATTGAGGTTTAAAACTAATCCCGTAGGTAAATGCAGAGGTAGCGTGCCGACGGCGAGCACATCGACCTTGGAACCATTCCCGACGCGCATCGTCACCTCGTCCTTTGCCAGTCTCCGCTTATTCCGCAGCTCCTTTGGTGTTGCTGGCCTTCTTGTCCGCTAAGTATTTGGGGCAGTTCCGCTTCCAGTGACCACTTCCCTTGCAATAAAAGCACTCAGTCTCAGGCTTGGGTCCATTCCTTGGCTTCTTCCCGGTAACTGGCTTACCGGGCGCGGCAACTCCTTGCCGTCTTTCTTGAAGTTCTTATTACCCTTGCCTTTCTTGAACTTAGTGGTTTTATTCACCATCAACACTTGATGTTCTTTTCTGATCTCCACCTCCGCTGAATTCAGCATTGAATATACCTCGGGAATGGTCTTTTCCATCCCTTGCATATTGAAGTTCATCACAAAGCTCTTGTAGCTTGGTGGAAGCGACTGAAGGATTCTGTCAATGACCGCGTCATCCGGGAGATTAACTCCCAGCTGAGACAAGCGGTTGTGTAACCCAGACATTCTGAGTATGTGCTCACTAACAGAACTATTTTCCTCCATTTTACAGCTGAAGAACTTGTCGGAGACTTCATATCTCTCGACCCGGTCATGATCTTGGAAAACCATTTTCAGCTCTTCGAACATTTCGTATGCTCCATGTTTCTCAAAACGCTTTTGGAGCCCCGGTTCTAAGCTGTAAAGCATGCCGCACTGAACGAGGGAGTAATCATCAGCACGTGATTGCCAAGCGTTCATAACGTCTTGGTTCTCTGGGATGGGTGCATCACCTAGTTGTGCTTCTAGGACATAATCTTTCTTGGCAGCTATGAGGATGATCCTCAGGTTCCGGACCCAGTCCGTATAGTTGCTGCCATCATCTTTCAGCTTGGTTTTCTCTAGGAACGCGTTGAAGTTGAGGGCAACGTGGGCCATTTGATCTACAAGACATATTGTAAAGATTTTAGACTAAGTTCATGATAATTAAGTTCATCTAATCAAATTATACAATGAACTCCCACTCAGATAGACATCCCTCTAGTCATCTAAGTGAAACATGGTCCGAGTTAACTAGGCCGTGTCCGATCATCACGTGAGACGGACTAGTCAAGATCGGTGAACATCTCCATGTTGATCGTATCTTCTATACGACTCATGCTCGACCTTTTGGTCTTCCGTGTTCCGAGGCCATGTCTGTACATGCTAGGCTCGTCAAGTCAACCTAAGTGTATTGCGTGTGTTCCGAGGCCATGTCTGTACATGCTAGGCTCGTCAACACCCGTTGTATGCGAACGTTAGGATCTATCACACCCGATCATCACGTGGTGCTTCGAAACAACGAACCTTCGCAACGGTGCACAGTTAGGGGGAACACTTTCTTGAAATTATTATAAGGGATCATCTTACTTACTACCGTCGTTCTAAGCAAATAAGATGCAAAACATGATAAACATCACATGCAATCAAATAGTGACATGATATGGCCAATATCATTTTGCTCCTTTGATCTCCATCTTCGGGGCACCATGATCATCTTCGTCACCGGCATGACACCATGATCTCCATCATCATGATCTCCATCATTGTGTCTTCATGAAGTTGTCACGCCAACGATTACTTCTACTTCTATGGCTAACGCGTTTAGCAATAAAGTAAAGTAATTTACATGGCGTTATTCAATGACACGCAGGTCATACAAAAAATAAAGACAACTCCTATGGCTCCTGCCGGTTGTCATACTCATCGACATGCAAGTCGTGATGCCTATTACAAGAATATGATCAATCTCATACATCACATATATCATTCATCACATCTTCTGGCCATATCACATCACAAGGCACATGCTGCAAAAACAAGTTAGACGTCCTCTAATTGTTGTTGCAAGTTTTTTTTACGTGGCTTGTATAGGTTTCTAGCAAGAACGTTTCTTACCTACGTAAAACCACAACGTGATATGCCAATTTCTATTTACCCTTCATAAGGACCCTTTTCATCGAATCCGTTCCGACTAAAGTGGGAGAGACAGACACCCGCTAGCCACCTTATGCAACTAGTGCATGTCAGTCGGTGGAACCTGTCTCACGTAAGCGTACGTGTAAGGTCGGTCCGGGCCGCTTCATCCCACAATACCGCCGAAACAAGATAAGACTAGTAGTGGCAAGAAAATTGACAACATCTACGCCCACAACTGCTTTGTGTTCTACTCGTGCATAGTAACTACGCATAGGCCTGGCTCTGATACCACTGTTGGGGATCGTAGCAGAATTTTTAAAATTTCCTACGCATCACCAAGATCCATCTATGTAGTATACTAGCAACGAGGGGAAAGGAGTGCATCTACATACCCTTGTAGATCGCGAGCGGAAGCGTTCTAATGAACGGGGTTGATGGAGTCGTACTCGCCGTGATCCAAATCACCGATGACCGAGTGCCGAACTGATGGCACCTCCGCGTTCAACACACGTACGGAACAGCGACGTCTCCTCCTTCTTGATCCAGCAAGGGGGAAGCAGAGGTTGATGGAGATCCAGCAGCACGACGGCGTGGTGGTGGAAGTAGCGGGGTCTCGGCAGGGCTTCGCCAAGCTTCTGCGAGAGGGAGAGGTGTTGCAGGGGGAGAGGGAGGCGCCAGGGGCTGTGGTACTGCTGCCCTCCCTTCCCCCACTATTTATAGGACCCCTGGGGGGCGCCGGCCCTGGGAGATCAGATCTCCAAGGGGGGGCGGCGGCCAAGGGGGAAGGGGGGTGGCTTCCCCCCAAGCCAAGTGGGGCGCCACCCACCCCCAGGATTTCCAACCCTAGGCGCAGGGGGAGGCCCTAGGGGGCGCCCCAGCCCACTAAGGGCTGGTTCCCTTCCCACTTCAGCCCATGGGGCCCTCCGGGATAGGTGGCCCCACCCGGTGGACCCCCGGGGCCCTTCCGATGGTCCCGGTACAATACCGATAACCCCCAAAACTTTCCCGGTGGCCGAAACTGGACTTCCTATACATAATTCTTCACCTCCGGACCATTCCGGAACTCCTCGTGACGTCCGAGATCTCATCCGGACTCCGAAAAACTTTCGGGTTTCCGCATACTAATATCTCTACAACCCTAGCGTCACCGAACCTTAAGTGCGTAGACCCTACGGGTTCGGGAGACATGCAGACATGACCGCGACGCCTCTCCGGTCAATAACCAACAGCGGGATCTGGATACCCATGTTGGCTCCTACATGTTCCACGATGATCTCATCGGATGAACCACGATGTCGAGGATTCAATGAATCCCGTATACAATTCCCTTTGTCAATCGGTACGTTACTTCCCGAGATTCGATCGTCGGTATCCCAATACCTTGTTCAATCTCGTTACCGGCAAGTCACTTTACTCGTACTGTAATGCATGATCCCGTGGCTAACTCCTTAGTCACATTGAGCTCATTATGATGATGCATTACCGAGTGGGCCCAGAGATACCTCTCCGTTATACGGAGTGACAAATCCCAGTCTCGATCCGTGCCAACCGAACAGACACTTTCGGAGATACCCGTAGTGCACCTTTATAGTCACCCAGTTACGTTGTGACGTTTGGCACACCCAAAGCACTCCTACGGCATCCGGGAGTTGCACGATCTCATGGTCTAAGGAAATGATACTTGACACGGAAAAGCTCTAGCAAACGAACTACACGATCTTTTGTGCTATGCTTAGGATTGGGTCTTGTCCATCACATCATTCTCCTAATGATGTGATCCCGTTATCAATGACATCCAATGTCCATAGTCAGGAAACCATGACTATCTGTTGATCAACGAGCTAGTCAACTAGAGGCTTACTAGGGACACGTTGTGGTCTATGTATTCACACATGTATTACGATTTCCGGATAACACAATTATAGCATGAACAATAGACAATTATCATGAACAAGGAAATATAATAATAACCATTTATTATTGCCTCTAGGGCATATTTCCAACACACGGGTGGGTTCAACATCAGGAAACGGGTAAGATTGTCGACCGAGGGTGGTGGCAGTGGGTTGTTTATGTTCTTCCGGTACTGATTCTAGATGAGCATCTGCATGAGAGCATTCTGGTTCTGGATCAACTGGGTTAGTTCCTGTGGGAATTCTGGGTCACGTCTCGGAGGCATCTGTTTGGTTTAGAGTGGATGGGAAATTAGAATCGAATAAGGGACTAATGAGAGAAATCACTACCCATATGCTTATGATAGCAAGAAAACTTCAAATCAAGCAATTCACATAGATCACACCACACAAGAAAAACCTACAGGTAAGGTCATATCCACAAGAGATATGCTCTCTTCATACTACCGCAAATCATTAGCTGGACTCAACTTGGTAGCGGTGGTTTGAACTAAATCTCCTCAAATCAATGTCAACCCTAGCTTCTTCTTCGTCAATGTTGTCTTCATAGGTCATGGTCTCATCGGGCTGAGCAACTTGGTGATGGGGTACAACAACTATTTTATTGAAGTAGAGAAGAGATAGAATTGAATAGAGAAGAGTACAAACAAACGGATACATAAGGAAGTCATAAAATAGAGTTTTCTACCTATGGTTTTCCATTTTCTAGTGGTCGCGTCCTACAGTCAGCGTGTGCTCTGATACCATCTTGTAGCGACCCGACCCAAATGGATCAAAGTCTCTGCTTAAGTGTCATCCCTAGATCGGTATGTTGACACACACAGTACTCGAGGAATTATAACAGAGTTCAATCACACACTTTATTACATCGAGGTCCTCAAAAGAGTATTTATTACAATAATATGGCCAAAGGCCATCTAAATAAAAAAATGTGGAAGCATCAAAGGTAAATGAGTCCATCCAACTCCACGGCAAACTGAGTGCAGAACAACAACCTATCGCACCTTAATCCTCGTCAGAAAAGTCTGCAACATGAGACATTGCAGCCGTGTAGGTCAGCATATGGAATATGGTGGCAATTTCACACCATAGAATAATAATGAAGAAAAACAATCTATATATGCAAATTTAGCTGGTGGAGGCTCTAAGTTTAATTTTTGCATAAAGCCAATTTTATCCCACAACAAAGGAATAAATTTCTATTTACTACTAAATTAAAATGCCATTATTGTGAAGCTTCCTCCAACTCAATGCCAAAATTCCCAAGTTATTAGTAACCCAATAATTTCATTAAAAAGAATGATGAGACCAACCAATAATTCACTTCTAGATACTCAAATTGTCCATAACCAGGGACACGGCTAATCATGATTAGTTTGTTCACTATGCAAAGGTTTGCGCACTTTCCCCCACAAGACTCGACCACCTCCATGATTGGAAGATCGAGACATAGCCATGCTAAAATATTTCCTCCAAACCCTGGGTAGACCGGTACACCTACTTTCCCCTACATCAGCTAGTCTACCACGGCAAGAGGTCACACAACTTACTCAACTATGCCAGAGCCCATAATGGCTTGTTGCTGCACACGGAAGTTTCTAGGCATGAAATATCTTATGATCCTTTTTAGCCTGGGTGGCGGACCTAGGGTAATCGCACGGGTACTCCGGGATCCCCTTGGGCAAGCACTGGTTTCTCCAGGTGCCCCAAACAATCCACCCGGATGTGTATCAAGGTTGCCACCTTATGTTGTTCCAAAAAATATTATCTCTCGCAACTTGCATGGATCACACATACCAATCGACGTCTACGAGCATGGCTAAGCAATATATGACATAATGAATAATGCCGGGGTGATCAAAGGTCATAGATTCCTACCACAGGAACTACATAGCATAACCACATGTTCCCAATCCTACTCATGCAATCTTTGAGGGTGAAACTAATGCATAGTAATAACTGGGTATTGAAAAATATGATCAAAGTGTGAACTTGCCTTGCTCACGTTCGCTAAACTCTAAAGATTCGTAGTAGCAAGCTTCGCACTCCGAATATCCTAGCGGAAGCAAGCAGTAACATACATAAGCGTACAAGCAAAGATCCAAAAAGAAAACAAATAAAAGACTTCGGAAAACTCCAAAAACAACCAAATAAAGTTATGTGGAGAACGAAACTTTTACAACGAAAAAATAAATGGTTTGCGTTTTAGTAGAAAGTACATTTCACAATCTTCAATTTGCAAAAAGAATCACTCAAAACGGAGTTATGAAACTCAAGTTATGGCCTAACGAAGTTTAAATTCAAATTCTAAAACTTTCAAAAATATTTTTCTTTTGGTTCTTTTGATAGATGGGATTTCTATGAACTAGTAGGAAAAAGAATCAACTAAATCGGATCTATAGATTAAAAGAGATACTAGAAAGAAGAATTGGTATAGAATCTGAGATTGGAAAAAATACTGGAAAAAGAGATAAAAAATTTGGCCACATGCCAAGTGGCGCTCTCTGATTGGCTGGTTGGGTGCTCACCGGACTTGTCGCTGGAGACGAGGAAGAAGGCCTCTCCGGTGTGTTTAGGCGAAGGACGCGTGCGGGACGGTGAGGAGCAACGTGAGGCGGATCCGAGGAGCAGTGCCGCGGGGTCGGTATAGCCTCGTGGCGTTGTGGAGAAGCCGCTGTAATCCACAAACTCCGGCGAGAAATTGGAGAGGTTAGGGAGGGGAAAAACTCTAGAAGGAGAGGGCTTCAGACGAGGGTTGGGAGGGGCTCCCAGGGGTGCTTTGTATAGGGCAGGGGAGGGCCATAGATAAGCGGGACGTCGTCGGATTGTATGACGTTAATGGTGGCTGTTACTTGTGCTTCTAATGGCAATTACAGGGGGCATTAAGGCGCACTACTAGAGGGAAGGGGTCGAGGGAGGCGAGGGGGTTCCGTTCAGAGGAGTTTCGGGGCGAGGGAGAGGAGGGGAGGCGCGGGGCGCTGGGTGGAAATGTCTTGCCTGCATACATCCTGCCTCTGCCTTGAACGCTCAAGGAAGAAGACGACCAGGTGGTTGTGAGGAAGGCTGGGACTTCCATGGGCCTTGGCTGCCCCCTTTTTTAAAACATTTTTTATATAAGCAATAAAATACCGAAAATACAAATAACAATTAGCCAGAAAATTCGAGAACATTTCAAATAATTATATGGTCTTATATATGACCTTGTGAACATTTATCTGGCCTAAAATGCAAGCTATAAAAATAAACATTTTTGCTAAACTAGTAAAATAAATTGCAAATAAAACCGAACAAATATATTTAGATTTCAAATTCAATTTCCAATATTTTCCTCATGGTTTTGAAGAAGTCATTTTATCTTCTCTCTTTATTTTATTTTTGAAATAATGGAAATGAATTTTCATGAAACCAAATTTGATCCAAATTCCCAACTTTGAAATTTTCAAAATGGTTTTAGGGAAACTTCCAACTCTCTCTTTTGGTCCTTGAGTTTCTCAAAGTTCCTTGGATCAAAATTCGAATAAAACAAATGGGGCAAAAATGCACAAATCATGGATGCATATGAATGATCTATTTATAAACATCCAAATTCAAAATTGGGATGTTACAGAGACCATTGTGTATATTTCAGGTCGGTAATACGTTGTTGCAAAATCTCTCAACAAACATGAGAGGGGAGGGATGGTGACCAAAGGAGCATTGCGTCATCGATCGACCGACGTGTATACGAGATTCATGTGCGAAGTCTTTTTTAAAACACATGAAATACGTTCACACGACGAGGGATGAGATATGAGGGCATCAGGTCCATCGCCAAAATCACCTCTGTGGAGTTGGATGGAGTTAAGTTTCCTAATTTGGCACTAAGTTTCTTTTTCGTGAGCTGTAGGAGTACGTGACGGGGGAGGGATTGTGGCCAAATGTGCATCGAGTCAGCCATTACCGAAGGATTTACGAGATTCATTTGTCATCAGCACGATGTCTATGTATAGGGTGACATTCGATCTTCTGAGCTCGCACACATATACAAATATTGCTCACTACAAGGACCCAGAATACTTACCTCGCCAAAATATCAAATCCCGACACTTCCCTTATATAATATATTACACATAGATAAATCCGATGAGGACTGAGATGCTAGTCTTTCAGGAGTTGCTACCAAAATGACCTCTATCGATCTCCCTGGAGTTAAGTTTCTCAATTTTAGCACTAAGTTACTTATCCTGACCATTATTGAGAAGGTGATGGGGGAGGGGTGGTTTCCAAATGTGCATTGGCCATCCCTCGATAGAAGAACATATCTGATTCGCCCATGACAAGGCACTAGGTGCAATTTTATCATGAGCAGGCAAAATCTCTCAACTAGTGCCAGAGGAGACAGATGGTGATCAAATGACAATTGATATTTGCGGCACATAGATGCGCTGCTCATTAAAATGAGGCACTAGGTGGAATGTATATATAGGTGTGCGTAATCGGCGAGTGTTTGAAACCTCCTCTTTTTGAGCCATATGGTGTTAAGTTTCTCATATTTAACCATAAGTTTCTTTCCCGTGAGCTCTATGGAAGGGTGACCAATTATGCGTTCGCCGACTCCTCGTTCGACCGAATGGTACACGTGATTCTCCTGTGGCACACGAGTGTTGCCTAATTCCAATTTCAAGCTCTATCATGTTAAGTTTCTCAATCTTCTTCACTAAGTTTCTTTCTGATTTTTGCGCCGTGCTTCATCATTTCGAAATGGTTAATAAACCAACACGTCATGGTAAGAGACCACTGTGTATATTTCTGGTCAGTAATACGTTGTTGCAAAATCTCTCAACAAACATGAGAGGAGAGGGATGGTGACAAAATGAGCATTGTGTCATCCATCGACCGACGTGTATACAAGATTCACCAGCGAAGTCTTTTTTAAAACGCATCAAATACGTTCAAACAACGAGGAATGAGATCTGAGGGCATCAGGTCCATCGCCAAAATAACCTCTTTCGAGCTGGATGGAGTTAAGTTTCCAAATTTGGCACTAAGTTTGTTCCGTGAGCTCTAGGAGTACGTGACAGGGGAGGGATTGTGGCCAAATGTGCACCGAGTCAGCCATATACCAAGGATATACGACATTCTTTCTCATTAGTACGACGTCTATGTATAGGGCGACATTCGATCTTCTGAGCTCGCAGACATATACAAACATTGCTCACTGCAATGATCCAGAATACTTACCTCGCCCAAAAATACAATCCCGACACTTCCCTTTCATAATATATTAGGCATAGATACATCCAATGAGGACTGAGATACCCGTCTATCGGGAGTTGCTACCAAAATGACCTCTACCGAGCTCCCCGAAGTTAAGTTTCTAAATTTTAGCACTAAGTTCCTTATCATGACCTCTATTGACTAGGTGATGGGGGAGGGGTGGTTTCCAAATGTGCATTGGCCATCCATCGATAGAAGAACATGTCTGATTCGCCTCACTAGGTGCAATTTTATCATCACAAGGCAAAATCTCTCAAGTAGTGCCAGAGGATACGGATGGTGATCAAATGACCATCGATATTTGTGACACATAGAAGCGTTGCTCATTAGAATGAGGCACGCTTCGGCACTAGCTGGAATATATATAGGTGTGCATAACCGGCGAGCGTTGGAAATCTCCTCTTTCTGAGCCACATGGTGTTAAGTTTTTCAAATTTATCCTTAAGTTTCTTTCTTGTGAGCTCTATAGAAGGGTGACCAAATATGTGTTCGTTGACACCTCGTTTGACTGATTGGTACACGTGATTCTCCTGCGGCAGACGAGCGTTGCCTAATTCGAATTTCGAGCTATAACATGTGAAGTTTCTCAATCTTCTTCACCAAGTTTCTTTCTAATTTTTGCGCCTGGCTTCATCATTTCCAAATTGTTAATAAACCAACACGTCGTGGTAACAGACCATTGTGTATATTCCAGGTCGGTAATACGCCATTGTAAAATCTCTCAACAAACAAGAGAGGAGAGGGATGGTGACCAAAGGAGCATTGCTTTATCCGTCGACCGACGTATATACGAGATTCACCTGTGAAGTCTTTTTTTAAACGAATGAAATAAGTTCACCCAACGAGGGATAAGATATGAGGGCATCAGGTCCATCGACAAATCACCTATTCGAGCTAGATGGAGTGAAGTTTCCTAATTTGGCACTAAGTTGGTTTTCCATGAGGTCTAGAGTACGTGACGGGGGAGGGATTGTGGCCAAATGTGCATCGAGTCAGCCATATACCGAAGGATATACGAGATTCATTTGTCATTAGCACGACGTCTATGAAAGGGTGACATTCGATCTTCTGAGCTCGCAGACATATACAAACATTGCTCACTGCAGGGACCCATAGTACTTACCTTGCCAAAAAATCCAATCCCGACACTTCCCTTTCATAATATATTAGACATAGATACATGCAATGAGGATTGAGATACTCGTCTATCGGGAGTTGCTACCAAAATTACCTCTGTCGAGCTCCCTGGAGTTAAGTTTCTCAATATTAGCACTAAGTTCCTTTGTCATGACCTCTATTGAGCAGGTGATGGGAGAAGGGTGGTTTCGCAATGTGCATTGGTCATCCCTCGATAGAAAAACATATCTGATTCGCTTATGACAAGGCACTAGGTTCAATTCTAACATGGCAAGGCAAAATCTCTCAACCAGTGCTAGAGTAGATAGATGGTGTTTGAATAACCATCGAGTTTGCAGCAAATAGATGCTGCGCACATTAAAATGAGGCATTAGGTGGAATATATATAGGTGTGCATAACCGGCGACCATTGGAAACTTCCTCTTTTTTAGCCATATGGTGTAAAGTTTCTCATATTTAGGCTTAAGTTTATTTCCCGTGAGTTCTATGGAAGGGTGACCAAACATGCGTTTGCTGACTCCTCATTCGACCGAATGGTACACGTGATTCTCCTGCGGCAAATTAGCGTCACCTAATTCCAATTTCGGGCTCTATCATGTTAAGTTTCTCAATATTCTTCACTAAGTTTCTTCCTGATATTTGCGCCTGGCTTCATCATTTCCAAATGGTTAATAAACCAACACGTCGTGGTAAGAGACCATTGTGTACATTTCAGGTCGGTAATACGCCATTGCAAAATCTCTCAACAAACATGAGAGGAGAGCGACAGATATATATATACGGTTCACCTACGAAGTCTTTTTCAAAATGCATGAAATACGTTCACACGGCGAGGGATGAGATATGAGGGCATCAGGTCTATCACCAAAATCACTTCTTTCGAGCTGTATCGAGTTAAGTTTCCTAATTTGGCACTAAGTTTGTTTCCCATGAGCTCTAGGAGTACGTGACGGGGGAGGGATTGTGGCCAAATGTGTATTGAGTCAGCCATATACCGAAGGATATACGAGATTCATTTGTCATCAACACTACGTCTATGAAAGGGTGACATTCGATCTTCTGAGCTCGCAGACTTATACAAACATTGCTCACTACAGGCACCCATAATACTTACCTTGCCCAAAAATCCAATCCCGGCACTTCCCTTTCTTAATATATAAGACAAAGATAGATCCAATGAGGACCGAGATACCCGTCTATCGGGAGTTGCTACCAAAATCACCTCTGTTGATCTCCCGGGAGTTAAGTTTCTCAATTTTAGCACTAAGTTCATTTGTCATGACCTCTATTGGGGAGGTGATGGGAGAGGAGTGGTTTCTAAATGTGCATTGGCCATCCCTCGATAGAAGAACATGTATGATTCGCCTTTGACAAGTCACTAGGTGCAATTTTATCATGGCAAGGCAAAATCTCTCAATCAGTGCCAGAGGAGACAGATGGTGTTCAAATGACCATCGATTTTGCAGCACATAGATGCTCTGCTCATTAAAATGAGGCATTAGGTGGAATATATATACGTGTGCATAACCGACGAGCATTGGAAACCTCCTCTTTTTAGCCTTAAGTTTCTTTCCCGTGAGCTCTACAGAAGGGCGACCAAACAAGCATTCGCCGATGTGACAGCCTGGTTTTTGCCCTCCTTTCTTTTGCTTGATTTTCAGTTGAGTTGGTTTTGAATTTGGAGTTTTGAATCATTTCATTTGGACTTAACCACTTGGGTACCCCTTGATTTTCACCCAAGTGTTCCCTCTCCTCGTCAAAACCATCATTTCACCTCTGGTTCAACCCAAAATATTGCTTGGAATATTTTTCTTAAATGAAAAATATTCATTTTACCCTCCAAAACCCTAGCTAGCCCTTTAAGCTCCAAAGCAACCCTAATTTCTCTTGCCCCAAAAATCCTGAGAAAAAGCCCAATTATTCTTTGGACCCTAGGGCACCTTTCTGAGCAAAAATATTTCACCACTCTTTGGAATATTTTGGCTATAGAAAATAAAGTCATTTCTGGCCAAAAATGGTAGTTTCTACAGCTACTACCTTTTTACACTACTAGGGAAAAGCCTATACACAGAACTTTAGCAGTAATGCGTGTCAAAAAAGGGCGCTACTGCTAGAAAGCAGCAGCGCGCTCGGAAAAACCGCGCTGCAGATACATATATAGCAGTAGCGCGTCTCTCTGTAAAAGCGCTACTACAAAAATTCCCACAACTAAGCCGATCGGCTACACATAGTAGTAGCGCTCTTTTAGAAACAGCGCTACCGCTAATTTTGTTGTAGCATCGCGTTTATGTGTAAGGGGCTACTGCTAACTAAAATAAAATAAAATGAAAAACAAGTAGAAAAGTAAATGAAAATGAAAGAAATAGAAA
This sequence comes from Triticum aestivum, assembly GCF_018294505.1. Taxonomy (NCBI): domain Eukaryota; kingdom Viridiplantae; phylum Streptophyta; class Magnoliopsida; order Poales; family Poaceae; genus Triticum; species Triticum aestivum. The sequence goes on from NC_057799.1 coordinate 94,683,567, forward strand.
AAGGAGAAAGGAAAAAAATAAAATGTAAAGAAAATTAAATGAAAAAAGGGAAAAAAGGAGAAAGGAATAGCAGTAGCGCGTTTCAGGAAACGCGCTGTAGCTAACTTAGCTATAGCGCGTTTTCAGGAACGCGCTACCGTTATGTTTCACTTAAACAGCGGTTTCCCTCTCCCCCGGCCACCACTTCTTCCCCAAATCCCTCGCCCTCGCCGCCGTCTTCCCAATTCGCCATCGCCCCACTTCCCCAAATCTGTCGCCCTCGCCGCCGTCTCCCCAATCCTCACCGCCGCCGCCCGAGGCCGCCCTTAGCCTCACCGCCGCCGCCCGAGGCCACCCTCGACCTCACCGTCGCTGCCCTCCACCTCTCCGCCCCTGCCTCCATCGCCGAGCACCTCCCCACCACCGTCTCTCCCCTCTCTATAAGTCCCCACCCCTCCCCCCACTCCTCTTTCTCTGCATTTTAGAGCAAAATTATTAGAGCAAAAGTTAGTTTATAGAAAAAAAAATTAGTTAAGAGCAAAGGATGTTAAGTAGTAGATGTTAGAGCAAAAATTATTTTAGAGCAAAAAAATTGGTTTACAGCAAAAGTTAGTTAGGGCAGTAGGGTTTAATTAGGGTAGATGCTGCTTGTATAGTATATAGTGATACTAGTAGATGTTAATTAGGTTAGGGCAGTAGTGGTACTAGTACATGTTAATTAGATGTTTTTCAGTTAGGGCAGTAGAGTTTTGCTAGGTTAATTAGGTTAGTAGTGCTGCTAGTAGTAGTGGTACAGTAGGTTAATTAGGTGAAGTTAAATGAATAACCTAAATGAATGAAATTAGTAGTTAACTGAATTTTTTTCCTTTCATCATTATTGAGCACTAAAGTTAACTGAATTTTGTTCTATACTTTGTTTTTGAATTAGCTTGTGAAATTTGGACATGTGGTTGCTCGTGTATATTTGGACATGTGTTGCGGTGTCGAAGAGGGATATTTGAACACTGTTTCCAGGGAATGATGCTGAGTGGCCTATGTTTTGCCGGAATGTTGATTCATTTCTGTTCCGGCAAATTTCAGGTTCTCGATTTGTCCACTTTTTAGAAAAGGTCATGCCGAAATTTTCCGTGAATTTCGGTATGACTTGTGCTACAAACTAGGACATATCGAGTGCCCGGGATTTGCCGCACCAGGAAGGAGTCAACATTCCTGCAAAACAATAGGCCTTTTTAATGTCATTATTCATTTTATTAGGTCTAGAATTAATTGACTAGATTTAATCATAGGAAACATGGCTAGCAACGATGAAGGACAGGGTTCTGGTGATTGCGACGACGTCTACCGGGCGGCAGACGAATTTTTTAGCCTTGCTGACGATCAACCGATGTTGTTGCTGGGCCCACCGGTGACATCGGGGACTGAGACTGACATGCAGACCCGTGCTGAGACTGAGACCGGCGCTGAGGCTCAGACCGGCATCGAGACCGGCGCTGAGACTGAGACCGGCGTTGCCTCGGGGAGCGGAGCCAGTGTAGAACCGAAAGCAAAGAGGCAACGGCTTCCTAACAAACTCAGGACTACTAGACTGGTGGTCATGGAGGTGGACGACGACAATTTTGAGCCAAAGGCGCCCGAGGAAGCGCGTCGATGCTACGGCAATTAAATAGGCTGCATCGTACGGACAACTGCCACCATCAACGACGAGAAACTACAGAAGATAGAAAATATGAGGAGCTCCCTCCTAAAGAAGTTTCACAAGATATTCTTGTTCCCGGGCCGGAATGAGAAGGATTATGAAGATCCAGATGAGGACCCGGCAATGAAGAAGATAAACAAACACGCCATGACCAAGTTTAGCGACGCGTTGGCCGCCTAGAAAAATCGAGTGAAAGCAAAGATCATCGACAAGAAGTAACCCTACTCCGAGATTGTAAAGGATAACCCGACAATCACGGAAGAGCAGTTTAAAATATTCAAGGAGGCTTGCGAGGCCGAAGCTGCCAAAAAAAAGTCTAAGTACATGAAGGGGCTTCAAGAGAGGAACATTGGGAGCCACCACCTTGGAAGCCGTGGTTACGGCGGAAAGAGGTTCAAATGGGCCAAGGAGGACGCGGAAGCCGCGAGTCTGGGCATCCCAGACCCCTTGGCGGATTTCACCGTCCCGCAGGAGCGTGACGTCCTCAGGGCCCGGCACCGTTGGGACCCAGTGAAGAAGGTTTACGAGACAAAACCGGTCATTACGGAGTTCATGAGACTGCTGGTAATTTTAGTTTCTGATCAATTCGACTGCACACATTAGTCATATTTGTAAACGATCCTTGTGCCTTTTGCAGAGAGAGCAGCACCGGATTGCGGCCGAAAGCGACTCGCCGTCTGAGGCATTGGCGAGGCCCAAGTGGGACACTCCATTCAACCGGGCGTTGAACATATTGAAACGACAACCGGTGGATACTCGACCGTCGTATGGACGCATGCACGGTGTCGGAGACGGCGCCACGTGGAAGAAGTACTACTATGAGACCACGGAGGAGAGAAAGGAAAGACGGAGGTTAACTGAAGAAAACATCGACAAGATGGTTGAGATTGCGGTTGAGAAGAAATCATCTCAGACAGTCGCAATAGCGGTAGCTGCTGCAAAACAGGTGGTTGCAGATTTGTCTACTTCCTTGGTGACGGGCGTTTTCACTTGGACAAGGCAAAATCCAGAAAAAAATGCAGAGGATTTTCCCCTTGCTGACTTCTTGGGGAGCAGCTCGACTAGCGTTGCACCAGCACCTGCTCCCGCACCGGACGTGCTCGGTGGTGCTTAGTCTTTGGCTGAGCTCGACGCCCTCACGGTATCTGTCACACCGGCCCGCTTCAATATAAATGTATAATCTCCCGTTTTCGTTGCCTTTCGGATGTCTCACGTCGCAGACTTTTCTTTGCAGGCCGACGAAACCCCGTGCACCATATTGTACACCATCGGCGACCAGAAGGTGGACGTGGGGAAGGCGACGAGAATGGAGCCGAAGGAACCATTGTTCCACAGCCGGCCGATCCCCCCAAACGTCTTCAAGGTTTCTGTGGCCAGTGTCAAACCGGGCCACGATAATTTGCCTCCTCCAATACTAGTGGGGGATGATGACGGGACTCCGCGGCGGCTTGGTGATTGTTGCAATGGGTGGGTCCTGTTGTGGCCAAAGAGTCTGCTTCGTCTGGAGGCGGCCGGGAGCACACCCACGAGCACGCAGTCTCAGCAAGGTATGAACATCAACACCCCACCTACCCAATTAGCGTCGGGTTTCGGGTTGGGTGATAGAGGACGGGGTAAGGAGGAGGCTCCATTAGTCGCTGATGACGTCGCCATGGATGAGGATGAGGATGACGATGGCGCTGAACAGTATGTCTATACTGGCGCCTCCTCAGGGTTTGCCGTCTCAACGTCGATGAGGATGAGGATGACGATGGCGTCATGAGTCGGTGCCTGAATTGCCGTCTCAACGTATTATGGACGACCTTCCGGTAGTAATGAAGTCTAGGAAGAGAGTGAGGAAAGGCAAAAAAGCTGATTCTATGATCCAGCCGCCTCAGCAGCCTCGGCTTCAGGACCGTATAGATATCCCCGAAGCGGATAAATGGCATATCCCTGGTTAACCAATCCTACCTGCAACAGCACTACGGGTCAGATTCGGTGATCTAAGGAGACTTCATGACGATGTGCCGCGGGTAGAGAAAGGCCTCATCGCCTCGAAAGATCCAGGATACCCACTCTACGTGGTTAACGTTCCGCGGCAAATGTCGTACGTCGACAGCTTCCCCGCGGATAAGTTCTTCCTCCGATTCGATTACATATTCGACATGTTTCACGTGAAGAAGCTGGATTTTACGTTTGTCCACCTTTATGCCTTGCACATGAACTACATCATCGGGGTTTAGCAGATATCTCATATCTGTGTCGCTGACCCATACTACATGTACGAGGGCTTCTTGGCAGTCTGCGCAAAGCACCGTGAATACGCGAGGGATTACATCGTCAGTTTCATGCTCGACAATAAGGACAAGGAGGCGATTCTCGTGCCTTATCATCCCGTGTAAGTCATCCGCGCTGCTATCCTTACTTCGATTTCAATCATTCATTTGCACGGTGGAGGCTAATTAATTTGAGCTGTACTTATTTTGCGCAGCGGCGGGCGCGCCTTCCTCATCATCCTCTACCCCCGATTCTCCCATGCTCTTTACTTGGACTCGTCGAAGAACATTCACAAAAAGGATTACACCCACATCAAGGATGTTCTCGACAATGCTATGTTTTACTACCAAGCAAGGGGTGGAGAGGTCAGGGACAAGAAGAGAAGGGGCGGCAGGGTCGCCTTCAGCCATAAGACCGACTTCTGCTGCATCCAGCAACCGAACGATTCTCTTAATGATGGATTCTATGTCCTACACCACATGCTGGAGTACAGACGAGATCACTAGAACCATCGCATGTCACCTAGATCCGGCGATGCCCATATTCTGCAATGGGCAAAGGACATAGGAGATATCGGGGATCATCGACTTCGGGCTGAGTTCTATAACATCCAGTGCGAACTTGCCCAAATCATCATGAAGGAGGTCGTCGGAAAAACAGGGATGTTCTACGGAGAAGGACAAATGTCGCAGGAAGACGTCCGAACATGGATAGCCTCTCAACATCTCTCCATGAAGCCTTTCACTAAGCTCGACGACTATCTCCCTGACTTGGATGGATGGAACGACATGTTGGAGTGATTGTCGATATATGACCATGTGTCCATTTAGTCCATACTTTCTGTATGACAAAACTTTGAGTTATGCACGGTGAAACTTTATTTGTGATGTAATTAAACCGTCCTCCTCCTCGACTAGCAAAAATCACTCTAGTTAGGGCATTTTGGGGTACGATGAACTTTGTTATTTATGCTTATGATATGTTGTTTCTATTTTTGCCAAGTCTGTCTCTTTCTGTTGCTCAACTATATATGTTGCATATCATCGACTCATGTGACGATGCAGGTGCATAGATGATAGATGGCGAAGAAGTGCTATGCCAGGAGTATATATACGACAAGTGGCCGGAGTGTCAGGCCCAGGTGTACCGGTTTCCGGTTTCCGAGCGACAGGCAGTAGTTAGTTTAGGTTCACGCTAATGCGAGAGAGGGATACGAACTCATGTACTCAAAGTGATAGCTCTTCTCGCGTATATCATTGTTTAGATGGATGACGGTGCATGTATTTGCAAGTAATCGAGACTTGTATCGCTATTTTCGAGATGATGACGAGAGACCACTTTGTGTTGGATGAAGTTTATGATGATGACATGATTTGATGAGACTAATTGTATGTATATGCTATGATTACATTTGTATGTGTATGATATGCTAAAGATTATTGTATAAAGCCTATTCAAATACAAAACAAATACAAAACAAATATGCAGAGAAAAAAACAAATAAAACTAGTAGTAGCGAGGGGGGAAAATTTAGCAGTAGCGCCGCCTTACCAGTAGCGCTTCCGAGTAAACAACGCTGCAGATAATATTAGTAGCACCCTTTTCTAAAGAGCGCTATAACTATTCATGTATAGCAGTAGCGTGGGACAATAGGCGCTACTGCTATACGTTAGCTGTAGCGCCTTATTAGTAGCGCCGATCCCCGCGCTACTGAGAGGCCCAAAACCCGCGCTGCTGCTAGGCTTTTCCCTACTAGTGTTACTAGCTCCATTGTAGCTGGTTTTTCCTGTGCCTATTTACCTTAGTAAGTGTAAGTAAAACCCCAAAGCTCAGCCCTTAACTCCCAGTAGTTTGACCACAGTAACTCTCCAAAGTTACTGTCCAGAAACTTACCAGCAGTACAAGTTCATTTCTACTGCACCTGGATCCTAGCCAAACCATGGTAACATCTCAGTTTACTAAGGACTACATGCCAAACATCTTGGTTAGTGCTTAGGGTGGCCTGATGTCACGGTTCACGCGGTGACCACGTTCGTCCGGGCGTGCTGGCATGCAAAACACGCGCTCTGGGTGCCACCCAGCGCTCTGTTGAGCGCGTGCTTGGTGCCCAGCCGGCCAAAGCATGCCCCGCCTCGCCACCATCCTCGTCTCCACCTCCTTAACTCCCCCTGGCGCTCCCCGATGCCGGAGCTCACCGCAGCGAGCACGGGCACGGTCCGGCCAACGGCACAGTGCGCGGCGCACTGTGCTCGTCGCTTCCCCCTCGCTCCTGTGCTCGTCCGCTCCCGCGCATAGTTCCTGCATGACCTCCGTCGTCTTCTCCCTCTCTCTAGCGCCGTTCCTCGCCGGGCACCGTCGACAGGTGTCCTCCGGGGGAACCCGAACCCTCCTTGCCGCCCTCCTATAAAAGCCGCCACCCCCAGCCTCTTGGAGCACCCGCAGCCACTCCCACATCAACCTCGAGCCAGTAGAAGCCGCAGCCCGGCCGGGCAGGCCGCGGGCTGCCGTCCCAAAGCCGAGCTCGCCGGTGATCCACTTTGGATCGTCCCCGCAGCTCCGACCCCTCCCAAGCCAAGGCGACCCTGCCAGGGCCTCCGCCACTCATCGGTGAGGCCAACCCACCCCGCTGGAGCCCCTGGAGCCGCCCGAAGCCGTCGTCGTCTTCGTCTCCGTCAACCTCCACCCTCTGCCTCCGCTGGAGAGGATGATTCCGACACCGTCCGGTCACCTCTAGCTACGCTACGGGTACGGGCAGGTGCGCAAACTTCTCCACCGTCGATCCCCCCTCTCGTTTGACTCCAAGAAGCCTCATCTCCAGCGTGTGCTCCGGCGAACCGCCGCCTCCCTCTGTTTCCCTCTCCCCTCCCTCTGGCCTGACTAGCGGGGCCCGCTAGTCAGCCACTCATTATGCGCGAGAAGCGGTATGAGTGGTGGCGCCCTGGGTGTTTACGCCTTCGATGTCACCCCCCTCTGTCTGTTTAATATTTATTTCAATTTCATTTAAAATCCAGGAAACTTCAAATGGCCATAACTTTTTATCTGTAAGTCCAAATGCATTGATTCTTTTTGCATTGTGTTATGTGTCCAAAAATCTAACATCACCCAAAACATGGGATTTTTCCTTGCTGTCTAGATTTTGTAGTAATTTTCAGAAGGTTTCTTGATGTTATCTTTTTGTGGTTTTGATTATTTTCAGAAGAGCCAGCTTGTCTTGAGGATCACCAGGAGCTTTGTGAACCTCATCAGCACTAAGGCAAGCCACAGCAACATTTTCATAGTGCCACTTCAATATTTGTGATTTTCCTACTTGAACTTATGAATATTTATGCATTTAAAAGTAGTTATATAATGATTATATTCTGTTAGATGCTTTTCATATTAAAATGCTTGGATTACAGAAAGTTTGAAGTAAATGTTGTTGATAAGCTAAGAAGAACATAGTTACAAGTAATGAGTTAAGGATATGGTCATGGGGTTTAATAATTAGTTTAGTTATTATCTTTGCATGATGAAAAATGCGGAGATTGCTAGAAATGATTCTAGTTTAAGTGAGGTGTGTTCTTAACCAGAGAAGTAGCATGAGTTGATGATGGCTCCGTGCGAGCGTGGTTGATTCAGTTATTTGCATGGATATGTGATGCATGAGTTAAGTGATGCATAGCATGGCATTAGGACACCGATTATCTTCACATTAAGTTGAACCTGATAAGTAACTCAACTTGAATAATTTGTTGACCGGGTCATGGTGCCACTGAAACGAGTCTTTCCCAGTGCAACCACATTTGCCGGTATGGGACTGCCTGAATGCATTTCATTGTCGTGCCTCTGGTTGGTGCCTCCATTTAGGGAAGGTTACGGGCATGCTGTACCCTGGCCCGGTAGGCAGGCATAACCTTGTGAGCCCGTTGTTAAGTTAAGTTTAGGTACCGGGTCCTAGAGTGGATCGTGGCCACGACGGTGGTCGAGGTGTCTGGAGGTAGACACAGGGCCACCCAGGACTAGCCTGATGGGGACTGAGTCGGAGTGGCCGGGAGAGTGTCATGACAATGGAATGGTTTCGTCGGAATGCCGTTGGTCCACCCGAATGGGAGTGCGAGGCCATGGGTTCCGTAGTGTGGGTACAGTGTACTAACCTCTAAAAAGTGTTTTAATCTATCGATAGCCAAGTCCACGTTTACGGACACGCTCGAAAGTAGGGTACACCATGGGTCAACACTTAATAAATTTGCAAACTAAGTTTGCATTGAGGATTGCAGTGAGGCCATCGTGTTGAGTTGGGCCATGAGTTGGTCGGGTTGTGATTGCCGTAAGGATCACGGGCCATGAGTTGGTCGGGTTGTGATCGCCGTAAGGATCACGAGTGTGTTTTTGAGATCATCATGTTTGTGGTCTGGAAATGATCACGTCCGGTAAGCAAGTCCGTGGGACGAGTACCAGTTGAGCATATTCACAGCATGTTGGATATATGTTTGCATTGTTGATTAAATGGTTAAATATCATGATATTGTTTGTCATTATGTTTATGCTTGTTGTGAGCTTGCAAGTACATTCAATGTACTGACCTGGTGTGTCATGCCAGATTTCAGGAAAGTCTCGTTGGAAAGGAGTGCTGTCCGAGTCTAGATCATGTCCACATCGGTGTCCCTGTGCTATGGAGTTCCCCTACGACGTTGTTCCGCTGCCGTGTAGTTGTCATGATCGAGGCCCCTTTATGTTCACTAAATAATGTACATATTGTTCAGACGCACCGTGTGTGCCGCTTGGCCTCGCTAACTATTGTAATATAAACTATGCTCCGCTAGCATGAATAAAGCGGTTGTTTTTCTATACCAAGTTGTTGTGTGTTGCCAGAAGACAAGATCTCTGGGCTGGCAATGCAAGGTAAACCGGTCGCTCTGAGCCGGGGTGCCACAACGCTTGGTATCAGAGCCGCGCTGACTGTAGGCCATGCTAGACTACGCCGAGTTAACTGGACATTAGATACAAGTTGTAGCTAAGTGCCGGTAATATTTGTAGCTGGTTGTTGCATTGCATGCACTGATTTTATTTTTATGCTAACTTGCTAATGGTTGTGAGTGTAGATGGCTCCGGTGCTGTATCCGTGCCAGTTGCAGATGATGCCGTACACGTCGCCGCATCTCCTTTGTAACGTGTGGCGTCGGTTGTACCCTCACGGAAACGATCTAGTCTATCGTGTGTACCGGAAGTGCCTAGCTAACTTAGTGTATGAGAATCACGCCGTGGTTACTCTGCGCACCAGTTCCGATTCCACCTCTTACACTCGTACCTCCCAAAGCGGCTACGCTTCTACCGCTTCTCAGGCTGTCCAGTTTGCTGCACTCGAGGTACTTGTTGAGCTCCGCTACAACGAGGTCCGGATGCAGAATCACCCAGGTTTCCATTAATATCCTTCTCTCCATGATAATGGTCGTGTCCGTTTCCCTGTCATTAATCCGGGGTCTGGTAGTGTAGCTAGCCACCTTTCTCGCTACATCACTGCTAGCTATCTTCTGATCTATGAGCTGGCTCGTGAGCTGAGTCGTGCTCGTACTGCTTTAGCCTTTGCTTTAGTCTCTGCTAGCTCATCCACTACTCCACCATCTGTAGGAGTTACTCCCTATATTCCTGCCAGTTCTAGATCCCCTGTTTCTCCGGTTACTCCTCCGAGTAGCTCGGGCACCGCGACTGTGAGTCCACTTAGTGCTCCTGCTGAGTGGGTTTCACTCCTCGCCACTCCTGTAGCCCCGATGATTCACCCTCCACCTGCCCCAGAGGGAGAACCCTTGAGGCAGCGTCGTCGTGTCACTTTTAACCCAGAGGTCTCTGTTAACTCCGTCAGTTCAGGATCTGAGTCCGCTTCAGGAGAGGACCCCGCAACACTAGCAGAGCATTAGAGCTTCCGAGTATTCGCAGTCGTCAGGATGGAGTATGGATGTAGTCGTACGAGTCATGATGTTTCATTTCATGTATGAGGGTAGTTGGACCTGGCATTTTGTTATCTTTCATGTATGAGTCTGTGGATAATTATGTTGGACTTTATTTTATTCACCATTTTTTTCTTCGCCTTTTCAGTTTTTCTTGGATCTTGTAGCTGGCTTCTCCCCAATTTATGTTGAATGCTTCTCATCTCGGTTGCGTTGACTTCAGAAAAATCATATTAGGATGACGCGGGGAGGCTGCAGTAGCAACGTTCACGAGGGTTCTCCTGTTCGGCGTTCCGCACGACAGGCAGGACAATCACCCGAGCCGTACGTTCCACCACCGCCTCCATCGCCAAATCTGCCCTCCACCGAGCAAATTATGTGTATGTTCGAGGAAATATGAAATAATGATCTGATGGAAATATTCAGAAGTATTCAAGAAATGGTTGGACAAAATGGAAATCAGCCCGGCCATCACTCCAAGTTATCTGATTCTCAAAGGACTAAGCCTCCCAGTTTCAGTCAGGCCATTGATCCCTTGGATGCAGATGATTGGCTGAGAACTATGGAAAAGAAGCTTGAGGTTGCTCAAACTGATGAAGTGGATAAGGTTCCATATGTAACACATTATCTTGAAGGCGCTGCTGCTATATGGTGGGAAAATGAAAAAGCCATGGGGACAGCTAATGAAGACATTACCTGGTAAAGATTATGGAAGCAATTCCGGAAATATCACATCCCTACGGGAATTATGAAGACTAAGCAGCGTGAATTTCTCGCGCTCCTCCAAGGAAGTCAGTCTGTGGGAGAATACTTGCAGAGATTCAATCACCTGTCACGTTACTCTCAATATGACGTGGCCACTGAAGAAAGGAAGATGGACAGGTTTCTTGGTGGAGTAAACCGGCAACTCCGTTGTGCTCTCAGTGTGTTCGATTTTCCAGATTTCCAAACCCTGGTGAACAAGGCTTTCATTGCTGAAAGGGAACACAAGATTGTATCAGATAATAAGTCTGCCCATAACGATCACAAGCGCAAGTTTGAGCCCAAAAAGGAAATGCAACCGGTGCAGAAGGCTCGTACCTGGCAGTCAACTCAGATAGCATACAAGCCTAATTGGCAACAAAATGTTAACAAGACCTCTACCCAAGTCAAGAATGACGTACTCAACCCGGTTCTGGAGAATCGCCTCCGCAACAATTCTTGTTTCAGTTGTGGACAAAACAGACATTATGCCAAACAGTGTCCCAAGAACAACTGGACTGATGCTATATTCAAGCCACAAGTCCATTATCTAGAGGCAGGCCCAAATCAGCACGACATCACGGGATACGTTCATCACCTTTCCGCCGACGAAGTCCAAGAAAATCATCGTCATTGGTATGTTCCCTGTCAATAACATACCTGCAGTAATTTTATTTGACTCTGGGGCTTCCCACTCTTTTATTTCTCAGAGTTTTGTCGCCCAAAACAAATTTCCTTGTTTGCTTTTGGGCAAGAATATGCTGGTACAAACCCCGGGATCTCTTATCAGGAGCAATCTAGTCTGCCGCAATCTGGAAGTCAGTATCAACGGAATCCGTTTTCCAACCTCTTTGATACTTATTGAGTCTGATAAGTTGGATGTTATCTTGGGTATGAATTGGCTGACCCAGTACCAAGTGTGCATAAATTGTGCGACCCGAGAAGTCAACTTGACCAGCCAAGAGGGACAAACTACAAAGTTTATTGCTCGTAGGAGCATACCCTCCAAGGAAATGGTCTTTACAGCAATAGGCGAAATGGAATTAATTCCGGTGGTCAGCGAATTTCCTGATGTATTCCCAGAAGAACTGCCAGGCATGCCACCTAATCGGGAGCTTGAATTTGCAATAGATCTTGTGCCTGAAACCACACCAATACACAAGAAATATTATCGAATGCCATCATCCGAATTAGTGGAGATAAAGAAACAGCTTGATGAAATGCTCCAAAAAGGGTATATCCGCCCCAGTTCCTCACCATGGGGATCACCTGCTATTTTTGTGGACAAGAAAGATGGCAGCCTCCGTATGTGTGTGGACTACCGACAGTTGAACGATGTCATGATCAAAATAAAATACCCTCTGCCAAGAATAGATGATTTGTTTGATCAGCTCAGTGGAGCCAAGGTGTTCTCAAAGATTGATTTGCGGACTAGATATTATCAGCTCAAAATTAAAAAGGAGGATATTCCCAAGACCGCATTCACCACTCGTTACGGTCTCTATGAATATACAGTCATGTCTTTCGGCCTCACCAACACCCCCGCCTTCTTCATGCACATGATGAATAAAGTATTCATGGACTTCCTCGATAAGTTCGTGGTCGTCTTCATCGATGATATACTTATTTACTCGAGAAGTGAAGAAGAACATAAGGAACACCTCGGAGCAGTGTTGCAACGACTTCATGAGCATCAGTTATACGCCAAATTCAGTAAGTGCGAGTTTTGGCTCGAGCAAGTTGGATTCCTCGGGCATGTGCTATCCGTTGAGGGTATAGCCGTGGACCCAAGCAAGGTAAAAGATGTGCTCGACTGGTTGCCACCCGCCACCGTATCTCAGATCCGGAGTTTTCTTGGACTAGCCGGATACTACTGCCATTTCATTGAAGGGTTTTCCAAGATTGCTGAACCTATGACGGAGCTGCTCAAAAAGGATAAGAAGTTTGAATGGGCTACGGACTGTGAGAAAAGTTTCACTGAGTTGAAGAAACGCCTGACAACTGTGCCAGTATTAACACTTCCAGATATCTACCGCATCTTTGACGTATACTGCAACGCTTCCAGGCAAGGACTGGGATGCGTACTTATGCAAGATGGCAAGGTTGTAGCCTATGCCTCACGGCAGCTACGACCCCATGAAGGAAATTACCCCACTCATGATTTGGAAATGGCCGCGGTAGTTCATGCTTTGAAAATTTGGAGACACTACCTCATTGGAAAAAGGTGCCAAATCTTTACCGATCACAAAAGCCTCAAGTATATATTTAATCAGCCGGATTTAAATCTCCGTCAATGAAGATGGCTTGAGTTGGTCAAGGATTATGACCTTGGAATAAATTACCATCCGGGTAAGGCCAACGTGGTTGCCGATGCACTCAGTCGAAAGCCCGTCAGTTTAAATGTTATATTGGAATCTTTGCCTCCCGAACCTAAAGAAGAGATTGCTCAGCTCAACTTGGTCATAGTTGAGGCTGGCCTTGCCAATATTCTGAAGGTTACCCCTACTCTTGAGGAAGAAATCCGCGAAGCCCAGCCAGGCGATGCCGATCTATAGAAACATATCAAGTTTTCCGATTTCTCGAAGGATCAGTGCGGTACCCTCCGATTCAGGGGAAGGATTTGTGTGCCTAATCAAGCAGATCTGAAGCAGAAGATTCTGTCAGAAGCCCACGGATCCTCGTATTCAATCCACCCTGGAGGTACAAAAATGTACGAAGACCTTCGACAAATATTCTGGTGGGATGGAATGAAGAAAGACATTGCTTATTACGTGGCCTGTTGCGACATATGCAACAAAGTAAAGGCAGAACAACAGAAGCCAGCCGAACTTCTCCAACCGCTGCCAGTGTCACAATGGAAATGGGACGATGTCTGTATGGATTTCGTCACAGGACTACCTAAGACCCGACGAGGCAATAATGCGATCTGGGTCATAGTGGATACATTAACCAATGTGGTCCACTTCCTCCCAATCAAAACCTCATACCGAGCAGATGAGCTTGCACGACTGTATGTATCCAGAATAGTGAGCCTGCATGGAGTTCCCAAAACCATCACTTCTGACTGAGGTTCGCTTTTCACGTCCGCTTTTTGGTCCCGTCTCCATCAGGCCCTCGGAACAGAATTGAAATACAGTACCGCTTATCATCTTCAGACGGATGGACAGACAGAACGGGTAAATCAAATACTCGAAGATATGCTCTGAGCCTGTGCTTTGGCCCAAGGCCCACAATGGGAAGATTGATTGCCGTACGCCGAGTTCTCGTATAACAATGGTTTCCAGACCAGTTTAAAGATGTCACCATATGAAGCTTTGTATGGCCGTAAGTGCCGCACTCCGTTAAATTGGTCTCAAACCGGAGATAGCCGTATTTTCGGAACGGATCTCATGCTGGAAGCCGAAAAGCAAGTCAAGGAGATCCGAGACAGATTGCAATTGGCCAAACCGCGACAGAAAAGTTATTACGATGCAAAGCACCGACAGATCAGCTTTGAACCCGGAGAACATGTCTATCTTCGAGTCACACCTATGAAAGGAATCAAGAGGTTTCAAACCCGTGGAAAATTGGTACCCAGATTTATTGGTCCATTTCCCGTTATGACACGAGTAGGTGATGTGGCATATCAGTTGGAGTTGCCCCCTGAGCTGTCAGACGTGCACAACGTGTTCCACGTTTCACAATTGCGACGATGCATATCACCGCCCGAGAAAAAGACCGATTTGACAAAGATAGAGTTGGCAAAGGACTTAACCTATGAAGAGAGGCCAGTAAGAATTTTGGATCAGATGGAAAGAGTCACTCGCAGTAAAGCACGAAAGTTTTACAAGGTCCAATGGAAGCATCATACCGAGTCAGAATCAACCTGGGAATCAGAAGAATTTCTAAGGGCATGTTATCCAGAATGGTTTTCCCAAGCAACCGAATCTCGAGGACGAGATTTATTCTAGGTGGGGGAGGTTTGTGACAGCCTGGTTTTTGCCCTCCTTTCTTTTGCTTAATTTTCAGTTGAGTTGGTTTTGAATTTGGAGTTTTGAATCATTTCATTTGGACTTAACCACTTGGGTACCCCTTGATTTTCACCCAAGTGTTCCCTATCCTCCTCAAAACCATCATTTCATCTCTGGTTCAACCCAAAATATTGCTTGGAATATTTTTCTTAAATGAAAAATATTCATTTTACCCTCCAAAACGCTAGTTAGCCCTTTGAGCTCCAAAGCAACCCTAATTTTTCTGGCCCCAAAAATCCTGAGAAAAATCCCAATTATTCTTTGGACCCTAGGGCACCTTTCTGAGCAAAAATATTTCACCACTCTTTGGAATATTTTGGCTATAGAAAATAAAGTCATTTCTGGCCAGAAATGGTAGTTTCTACAGCAACTACCTTTTTACTAGCTCCATTGTAGCTGGTTTTTCCTGTGCCTATTTACCTTTGTAAGTGTAAGTAAAACCCCAAAGCTCAGCCCTTAACTCCCAGTAGTTTGACCACAGTAACTCTCCAAAGTTACTGTCCGGAAACTTACCAGCAGTACAAGTTCATTTCTACTGCACCTGGATCCTAGCCAAACCATGGTAACATCTCAGTTTACTAAGGACTACATGCCAGACATCTTGGTTAGTGCTTAGGGTGGCCTGATGTCACGGTTCACGCGGTGACCACGTCGTCCGGGCGTGCTGGCATGCAAAACACGCGCTCTGGGTGCCACCCAGCGCTCTGTTGAGCGCGTGCTTGGTGCCCAGCCGGCCAAAGCATGCCCCGCCTCGCCACCATCCTCGTCTCCACCTCCTTAACTCCCCCCTGGCGCTCCCCGACGCCGCAGCTCACCCCAGCGAGCACGGGCACGGTCCGGCCAACGGCACAGTGCGCGGCGCACTGTTCTTGTCGCTTTCCCCCTCGCTCCTTTGCTCGTCCGCGCCCGCGCACAGTTCCTGTGTGACCTCCGTCGTCTTCTCCCTCTCTCGCTGGCGCCGTTCGTCACGGGGCGCCGTGGACAGGTGTCCTCCGGCGGAGCCCGAACCCTCCTCGCCGCCCTCCTATAAAAGCCGCCACCCCCAGCCTCTTTGAGCACTCGCAGCCACTCCCACATCCACCTCGAGCCAGTAAAAGCCGCAGCCCGGCCGGGCAGGCCGCGGGCTGCCGTCCCGAAGACGAGCTCGCCAGCGATCCCCTCTAAATCGTCCCTGCAGCTCCGACCCCTCCCAAGCCAAGGCGGCCCTGCCAGGGCCTCCGCCACTCATCGGTGAGGCCAAGCCACCCCGCTGGAGCCCCTGGAGCCGCCCTAAGCCACCGTCGTCTTCGTCTCCGGCAAGCTCCGCCCTCTGCCTCCACTTGAGAGGACGATTCCAACGCCGTCCGATCACCTCTAGCTACGCTACTGGTACGGGCAGGTGCGCAAACTTCTCCTTCGTCGATCCCCCCCTCTCGTTTGACTCCAAGAAGCCTCATCGCCGGCGTGTGCTCCGGCGAAGCGCCGTCTCCCTCTGTTTCCCTCTCCCCTCCCTCTGGCCTGACTAGCGGGGCCCGCTAGTTAGCCACTCATTACGAGCGCGAAGCGGTATGAGTGGTGGCGCCTCGGTTGTTTACGCCTTCGACGTCACCCCCCCGTTGTCTGTTTAATATTTATTTCAAATTCATTTAAAATCCAGGAAACTTCAAATGGCCATAACTTTTTATCTATAAGTCCAAATGCATTGATTCTTTTTGCATTGTGTTCTGTGTCCAAAAATCTAACAGCACCCAAAAGATGGGATTTCTCCTTGCTGTCTAGATTTTCTAGTAATTTTCAGAAGGTTTCTTGATGTTTTCTTTTTATGGTTTGATTATTTTCAGAAGAGCCATCTTGTCTTGAGGATCACCAGGAGCTTTGTGAACCTCATCAGCACTAAGGCAAACCACAACAACATTTTCATAGTGCCAGTTCAATATTTGTGATTTTCCTACTTGAACTTATGAATATTTATGCATTTAAAAGTAGTTATATAATGATTATATTCTGTTAGATGCTTGTCATATTAAAATGCTTGAATTACAGAAAGTTTGAAGTAAATCTTGTTGATAACCTAAGAAGAACTTACTTACAAGTACTGAGTTAAGGATATGGTCATGGAGTTTAATAATTAGTTTAGTTATTATCTTTGCATGATGAAAAATGAGGAGATTGCTAGAAATGATTCTGGTTTAAGTGAGGTGTGTTCTTAACCAGAGAAGTAGCATGAGTTGATGATGGCTCCGTGGGAGCGTGGTTGATTCAGTTATTTGCATGGTTATGTGATGCATGAGTTAAGTGATGCATAGCATGGCATTATGACACCGGTTATTTTCACATTAAGTTGAACCTGATAAGTAACTCAACTTGAATATGTTGTTGACCGGGTCATGGTGCCGCTGAAACGAGTCTTTCCCAGTGCAACCACATTTGCCGGTATGGGACGGCCTTAATGCGTTTCATTGTCGTGCCTCTGGTCGGTGCCTCCATTTAGGGAATGTTATGGGCGTGCTGTACCCTGGCCCGGTAGGCAGGCATAACCTTGTGAGCCCGTTGTTAAGTTAAGTTTTGGTACCGGGTCCCAGAGTGGATCGTGGCCACGACGTTGGTCGAGTTGTCTGGAGGTAGACATGGGGCCACCCAGGACTAGCCCGATGGGGACTGAGTCGGAGTGGCCGGGAGAGTGTCATGACAATGAAATGGTTTCGTCGGAATGTTGTTGGTCCACCCGAATGGGAGTGCGAGGCCATGGGTTCCGTAGTGTGGGTATAGTGTACTAACCTCTGCAGAGTGTTTTAATCTATCGATAGCCGAGTCCACGGTTACAGACATGCTCGAAAGTAGGGTATACCATGGGTCAACACTTAATAAATTGGCACACTAAGTTTGCATTGAGGATGGCAGTGAGGCCATCGTGTTGAGTTGGGCCATGAGTTGGTCGGGTTGTGATCGCCGTAAGGATCACGGGCCATGAGTTGGTCAGGTTGTGATCGCCATAAGGATCACGAGTGTGTTTTTGAGATCATCATGTTTGTGGTCTGGAAATGATCACGTCTGGTAAGCAAGTCCATAGGACGAGTACCAGTTGAGCATATTCACAGCATGTTGGATATATGTTTGCATTGTTGATTAAATGGTTAAATATCATGATATTGTTTGTCATTATGTTTATGCTTGTTGTGAGCTTGCAAGTACATTCAATGTAATGACCTAGCGTGTCATGCCGGATTTCAGGAAAGTCTCGTTGGAAAGGAGTGCTGTCCGAGTCTAGATCTTGTCCACATTGGTGTCCCTGTGCTATGGAGTTCCGCTACGACGTTGCTCTGCTGCCGTGTAGTTGTCATGATCGAGGCCCCTTTATGTTCACTAAATAATGTACATGTTGTTCAGCTGCACCGTGTGTGCCGCTTGGCCTCGCTAACTGTTGTAATATAAACTATGCTCCGCTAGCATGAATAAAGAGGTTGTTTTTCTGTACCAAGTTTTTGTGTGTTGCCAGAAGACAAGATCTCTGGGCAGGCAATGCAACGTAAACCGGTCGCTCTGAGCCGGCGTGCCACAGCCGACTCCTCCTTCGACTGATTGGTACACGCTATTCTCCTGCGGCAAATGAGCGTTGCCTAAGTCCAATTTCGGGCTCTATCATGTTAAGTTTCTCAATTTTCTTCACTAAGTTTCTTTCTGATTTTTACACGTGGCTTCATCGTTTCCAAATGGTTAATAAAGCAACACGTCGTGGTAAGAGACCATTGTGTATATTTCAGGTCGGTAAAACGCCATTGCAAAATCTCTCAACAAACATGAGAGGAGAGGGATGGTGACCAAAGGAGCATTGCATTATCCGTCGACCGACTTATATACGAGATTCACCTGCGAAGTCTTTTTGAAAACACATGAAATATGTTCACACAGCAAGGGATAAGATATGAGGGCATCAGGTCCGTGGAAAAATCACCTGTTTCGAGCTAGATGGAGTTAAGTTTCCTAATTTGGTACTAAGTTTGTTTTCCATGAGCTCTAGGAGTACGTGACGGGGGAGGGATTGTGGCCAAATGTGCATCGAGTTAGCCATATACCGAAGGATATACGAGATTCATTTGTCATCAGCACGACATCTATGAAAGGGTGACATTCGATCTTCTGAGCTCGCAGACATATACGAACATTTCTCACTACAGGGACCCATAATACTTACCTCACCCAAAATCCAATCTCGGCACTTCCCTTTCTTAATATATTTGACATACATACATCCAATGAGGACTGAGATATCCGTCTATTGGGAGTTGCTACCAAAATCACCTCTGTCGAGCTCCATGGTGTTAAGTTTCTCAATTTTAGCACTAAGTTCCTTTGTCATGACCTCTATTGAGGAGGTGATGGGAGAGGGGTGGTTTCTAAATGTGCATTGGCCATCCCTCGATAGAAGAACATGTCTGATTCGCCTTTGACAAGTCACTAGGTGCAATTTTATCATGGCAAGGCAAAATCTCTCAATCAGTGCCAGAGGAGACAGATGGTGTTCAAATGACCATCGATTTTGCAGCACATAGACGCTCTGCTCATTTAAATGAGGCATTAGGTGGAATATATATACGTGTGCATAACCCACGAGCATTGGAAACCTTCTATTTTTTAGCCATATGGTGTTAAGTTTCTCATATTTAGCCTTAAGTTTCTTTCCGGTGAGCTCTACAGAAGGGTGTCCAAACAAGCGTTCGCCGACTCCTCGTTCAACTAAATGGTAAACGATATTCTCCTGCGGCAAACGAGCGTTGCCTAAGTCCAATATCGGGCTCTATCATGTTAAGTTTCTCAATTTTCTTCACTAAGTTTCTTTCTCATTTTTGCGCGTGGCTTCATCATTTCCATATGGTTAATCAACCAACACGTCATGGTAAGAGACCATTGTGTATATTTCAGGTTGGTAAAACGCCATTGGAAAATCTCTCAACAAACATGAGAGGAGAGGGATGGTGACCAAAGGAGCATTGTGTTATCCGTCGACCGACGTATATATGAGATTCACCTGCGATGTCTTTTTTAAAACATATGAAATATGTTCACATGGCGAGGGATAAGATATGAGGGCATCAGGTCCATCGACAAATCACCTATTTCGAGCTGGATGGAGTTAAGTTTCCTAATTTGGTACTAAGTTTGTTTTCCATGAGCTCCAGGAGTACGTGACGGGGGAGGGATTGTGGCCAAATGTGCATCGAGTCAGCCATATACCAAAGGATATACGAGATTCATATGTCATCACCACGACGTCTATGAAAGGGTAACATTCGATCTTCTGAGCTCGCTGACATATACAAACATTTCTTACTACAGGGACCCATAATACTTACCTCACCCAAAATCAAATCCCGGCACTTCCCTTTCATAATATATTAGACATACATACATCCAATGAGGATTGAGATATCCGTCTATCGCGAGTTGCTACCAAAATCACCTCTGTTGAGCTCCCTGCTGTTAAGTTTCTCAATTTTTGGACTAAGTTCATTTGTCATGACCTCTATTGAGGAGGTGATGGGAGAGGGGTGGTTTCTAAATGTGCATTGGCCATCCCTCGATAGAGGAACATGTCTGATTCGCCTTTGACAAGGCACTAGGTGCAATTTTATCATGCCAAGGCAAAATCTCTCAACCAGTGCCATAGGAGACAGATGGTGTTCAAGTGACCATCGATTTTGTAGCACATAGATTCTCTGCTCATTAAAATGAGGCATTAGGTGGAATATATATAGGTGTGCATAACCGGCGAGCGTTGGAAACCTCCTCTTTTTTAGCCATATGGTGTTAAGTTTCTCATATTTAGCCTTAAATTTCTTTATCATGAGCCATATGGAAGGGCGACCAAACATGCGTTCGCCGACTCCTCGTTCGACTGAATGGTACACATGATTCTCCTGCGGCAAACGAGCATTGCCTAATTCCATTTTTGGGCTCTATCATGTTAAGTTTCTCAACCTACTTCACTAAGTTTCTTTCTGATTTTTGCGCATGGCTTCATCATTTCCAAATGGTTAATAAACCAACACGTCCTGGTAACAGACCATTGTGTATATTTCTGTTCGATAATACGCTGTTGCAAAATCTCTCAACAAGCATGACAGGAGAGGGATGGTAACCAAAGGAGCATTGCGTTATCCTTTGACCCAAGAATATACGAGATTCATGTGCGAAGTCTATGGTTTTAAGTTTCTCATATTTAGGCCTAAGTTTCTTTCCTGTGAGCTCTATGGAAGGGTGACCAAACATGCGTCTGCCGACTCCTCGTTCGACCGAATGGTACACGTGATTCTCCTGCGGCAAACAGTCGTCACCTAATTCCAATTTCGGGCTCTATCATGTTAAGTTTCTCAATCTTCTTCACTAAGTTTCTTCCTTATATTTGCGCCTGGCATCATCATTTCCAAATGGTAAATAAACCAACACGTCGTGGTAAGAGACCATTGTGTATATTTCAGGTCAGTAATACACCATTGGAAAATCTCCCGACAAACATGAGAGGACAGCGACTGATATATATATACGATTCACCTACGAAGTCTTTTTCAAAACGCATGAAATACGTTCACACGGCTAGGGATGAGATATGAGGGCATCAGGACTACCACCAAAATCACCTCTTTCGAGCTGGATGGAGTTAAGTTTCCTAATTTGGCACTAAGTTTGTTTCCCTTGAGCTCTAGGAGTACGTGACGGGGGACGGATTGTGGTCAAATGTGTATCGAGTCAGCCATATACCGAAGGATATACGAGATTCATTTGTCATCAGCACGACGTCTATGAAAGGGTGACATTCGATCTTCTGAGCTCGCAGACTTATACAAACATTGCTTACTGCAGGGACCCATAATACTTACCTTGCTCAAAAGTCCAATCCCGACACTTCCCTTTCTTAATATATAAGACACAGATAGATCCAATGAGGACCGAGATACCCGTCTATCCGGAGTTGCTACCAAAATCACCTCTTTCGATCTCCCTGGAGTTAAGTTTCTCAGTTTTAGCACTAAGTTCCTTTGTCATGACCTCTATTGAGGAGGTGATGGGAGAGGGGTGGTTTCTAAATGTGCATTGGCCATCCATCGACAGGAGAACATGTCTGATTCGCCTTTGACAAGTCACTATGTGCAATTTTGTCATGGCGATGCAAAATTTCTCAACCAGTGCCAGAGGAGATAGATGGTGTTCAAATGACCATCGATTTTGTAGCACATAGATGCTCTCCTTATTAAAGTGAGGCATTAGGTGGAATTATATATACGTGTGCATAACCGATAAGCGTTGGAAGCTTCCTCTTTTTTAGCCATATGGTGTTAAGTTTCTCATATTTAGCCTTAAGTTGGTTTCCCGTGAGCTCTACAGAAGGGTGACCAAACAAGCGTTCACCGACTCCTCGTTCGACTGAATGGTACACGCTATTCTCCTGCGGCAAACGAGCGTTGCCTAAGTCCAATTTCGGACTCTATCATGTTAAGTTTCTCAATTTTCTTCACTAAGTTTCTTTTTGATCTTTGCGCGTGGCTTCATCATTTCCAAATGGTTAATAAACCAACACGTCGTGGTAACAGACCATTGTGTATATTTCAGGTGGGTAAAACGCCATTGCAAAATCTCTCAACAAACATGAGAGGAGAGGGATGGTGACCAAAGGAGCATTGCGTTATCCGTCAACCGACGTATATACGAGATTCACCTGCGAAGTCTTTATTAAAACACATGAAATATGTTCACACGGCGAGGGATGAGATATGAGGGCATCAGGTCCATCGACAAATCACCTGTTTCAAGCTGGATGGAGTTAGTTTTCCTAATTTGGTACTAAGTTTGATTTCAATGAGCTCTAGAAGTACGTGACGGGGGAGGGATTGTGGCCAAATGTTCATTGAGTCAGCCATATACCGAAGGATATACGAGATTCATTTGTCATCAGCACAACGTCTATGAAAGGGTGACATTCGATCTTCTGATCTCGCAGACATATACAAACATATCTCACTACAGGGACCCATAATACTTACCTCACCCAAAATCCAATCCCGGCACTTCCCTTTTATAATATATTTGACATACATACATCCAATGAGGACTGAGATATCCGTCTGTCAGGAGTTGCTACCAAAATCACCTCTGTCGAGCTCCTTGGTGTTAAGTTTCTCAATTTTAGCACTAAGTTCCTTTGTCAGGACCTCTATTGAGGAGATGATGGGAGAGGGGTGGTTTCTAAATGTGCATTGGCCATCCCTCGATAGAGGAACATGTCTGATTCGCCTTTGACAAGGCACTAGGTGCAATTTTATCATGGATATGCAAAATCTCTCAACCAGTGCCAGAGGAGACAGATGGTGTTCAAATGACCATCGATTTTGCA
This sequence comes from Triticum aestivum, assembly GCF_018294505.1. Taxonomy (NCBI): domain Eukaryota; kingdom Viridiplantae; phylum Streptophyta; class Magnoliopsida; order Poales; family Poaceae; genus Triticum; species Triticum aestivum. The sequence goes on from NC_057799.1 coordinate 94,706,538, forward strand.
ACACATAGATTCTCTGCTCATTAAAATGAGGCATTAGGTGGAATATATATAGGTGTGCATAACTGGTGAGCGTTGGAAACCTCCTCTTTTTTAGCCATATGGTGTGAAGTTTCTCATATTTAGCCTTAAGTTTCTTTATCGTGATCTATATGGAAGGGTGACCAAACATGCGTTCGTCGACTCCTAGTTCGACTGAATGGTACACGTGATTCTCCTGCGGCAAACGAGCATTGCCTAATTCCAATTTTGGGCTCTACCATATTATGTTTCTCAATGTTCTTCACTAAGTTCCTATTTGATTTTAGCGCCTGGCTTCATCATTTACAAATGGTTAATAAACCAACACGGTTTGGTAAGAGACCATTGTGTATATTTCAGTTCGGTAATATGCCGTTGCAAAATCTCTCAACAAACATGAGAGGAGAGGGATGGTGACCAAAGGAGCATTGCATTATCCGTCGACCGACGTATATACGAGATTCACCTGTGAAGTCTTTTTTAAAAAGCATGAAATATGTTCACACGATGAGGGATAAGATATGAGGGTATCAGGTCCATCGACAAATCACCTCTTTCGAGATGGATGGAGTTAAGTTTCCTAATTTGGTACTGAGTTTATTTTCCATTAGCTCTAGGAGTACGTGATGGGGGAGGGATCGTGGCCAAATGTGCATCTAGTCAGCCATATACCGAAGGATATACGAGATTCATTTGTCATCAGCACGACGTCTATGAATGGGTGACATTCGATCTTCAGAGCTCACAGACATATACAAACATTGCTCACTGCAGGGACCCATAATACTTACCTCGTCAAAAAATCCAATCCAGGCACTTCCCTTTCAATATTAGACATAGATACATCCAATGAGGACTGACATACCCGTCTATCGGGAGTTGCTACCAAAATCACCTCTGTCGAGCTCCCTGGAGTTAAGTTTCTCAATTTTAGCACTAAGTTCCTTTGTCACGACCTCTATTGAGGAGGTGATGGGAGAGGGGTGGTTTCTAAATGTGCATTGGCCATCCCTCGATAGAAGAACATGTCTGATTCGCCTTTGACAAGGCACTAGGTGCAATTTTATCCTGGCAAGGCAAAATCTCTCAACCAGTGCCAGAGACGGATGGTGATCAAATGACCATCGATTTTGCAGCACATAGATGCCCTGCTCATTAAAATGAGGCATTAGGTGGAATATATATAGGTGTGCATAACCAGCGAGCGTTGGAAACCTCCTCTTTTTTAGCCAAATGGTTTTAAGTTTCTCATATTTAGCCTTAAGTTTCTTTCCCATGCGCTCTACGGAAGGGTGACCAGACATGTGTTCGCTGACTCCTCATTCGACCGAATGGTACACGTGATTCTCCTGCGGCAAATGAGCGTTGCCTAAGTTCCAATTTCGGGCTTTATCATGTTAAGTTTCTCAATCTTCTTCGCTAAGTTTATTTCTGATTTTTGCGCCTGGCTTCATCATTTCCAAATGGTTAATAACCAACACGTTGTGGTAAGAGACCATTGTCTATTTTTCAGGTTGGTAATACGCCATTGCAAAATCTCTCAACAAACATGAGAGGAGAGGGATGGTGACCAATGGAGCATTGCGTTATCCGTCGACCTACGTATATACGAGATTCACCTGCGAAGTCTTTTTTAAAACACATTAAATTTGTTCACACGACGAGGGATAAGATATGAGGGCATCAGGTCCATCGACAAAACACCTCTTTCGAGTTGGATGGAGTTAAGTTTCCTAATTTGGAACTAAGTTTGTTTTCCGTGAGCTCTAGGAGTACGTGATGGGGGAGGGATTGTGGCCAAATGTGGATCGAGTCAGCAATATACCAAAGGATATACGAGATTCATTTGTCATCAGCACGACGTCTATGAAAGTGTGACATTCGATCTTCTGAGCTCGCAAAGATATACAAACAATGCTCACTGCAGGGACCCATAATACTTACCTCACCCAAAAATCCATTCCCGGCACTGTTGGGAACGCGGTAATTTCAAAAAAATTCCTACGATCATGCAAGATCTATCTATGTGATTCATAGCAACGAGAGAGGAGAGTGTGTCCATGTACCCTCGTAGACCGAAAGCGGAAGCGTTATGACAACGCGGTTGATGTAGTCGTACATCTTCACTATCCGACCGATCCATGTACCGAACGTACGGCACCTCCGCGTTCAGCGCACATTCAGCTCGATGGCGTCCATCGTACTCTTGATCCAGTTGAGGCCAAGGGCGAGTTCCGTCAGCACGACAGCATGGTGACGGTGATGATGATGCTATCAGCGCAGGGCTTCTCCTAAGCTCCACTATGGTATGATCGAGGTGTGTAACTGTGGAGGGGGGGCACCGCACACGGCTAAAAGGTCAACTTGTGTTGTTTGTTGTGCTATTGGGGTGCCCCCTGGACACGTATATAAAGGAGGGAGGGAGAGAGGAGGCCGGCCAGGTTTGGGCGCGCCAGGGGGAGTCCTACTTGGACTCCTAGTCCAAGTAGGATTCGCCTCCCTTTCCTTTCTTGCACTGGAGGGAAAGGTAAGGGAGAGAGGGGGAAGGAAAGAGGGGGGCCGGCTCCCTCCCCTAGTCCAACTCGTTTTGGGCAAGGGGAGGGCGGCCCCTCTCACGTGGCCCTTTCTCCTCTCCTCCAATAAGGCCCACTAGGCCCAATACTTCTCCCAGGGGGTTGTGGTAACCACCCGATACTCCGAGAAAATGCCTGAACCACTCAGAAACATTCCAATGTCCAAATGCAACATTCCAATATGTGAATCTTTACCTCTCGACCATTTGGAGACTCCTCGTCATGTCCGTGATATCATCCGGGACTCCGAACAAACTTCGGTACATCAAATCACAAAACTCATAATACAAAGCGTCATCGAACGTTAAGCATGCGGACCTGCGGGTTCGAGAACTATATAGACATGACGAAGACACATCTCCTGTCAATAACCAATAGCGGAACCTGGATGCTCATATTGGCTCCTACATATTCTATGAAGATCTTTATCGGTCAAACCACATAACAACATACGTTGTTCCCTTAGTCCTCGGTTTGTTACTTGCCCGAGATTCGATCGTCGGTATCATCATACCTAGTTCAATCTCGTTACCGCCAAGTCTCTTTACTCGTTCTGTAATGCATCATCCCGCGACTAACTCATTAATCACATTGCTTACAAGCCTTATAGTGATGTGCATTACCGAGAGGGGCCAGAGATACCCCTCCGATACACGGAGTGACAAATCCTAATCTCGATCTATGCCAACCCAACAAACACCTTCGGAGACACCTGTAGAGCATCTTTATGATCACCCTACGTTGTGACATTTGATAGCACACAAGGTGTTCCTCTGGTATTCGGGAGTTGCATAATCTCATAGTCTGAGGAACATGTATAAGTCATGAAGAAACCAGTAGCAATGAAACTGTAACGATCATGATGCTAAGCTAACGGATGGGTGTTGTCCATCACATCATTCTCCTAATGATGTGATCCCGTTCATCAAATGACAACACATGTCTATGGTTAGGAAACATAACCATCTTTGATGAACGAGCTAGTCAAGTAGAGGCATACTAGGGACACTATGTTTTGTCTATGTACTCACACATGTACTAAGTTTCCGCTTAATACAATTCTAGCATGAATAATAAACATTTATCATGAAATAAGGAAATAAATAATAACTTTATTATTGCCTCTAGGACATATTTTCTTCATGCACTTCCCTTTCATAATATATTACACATAGATACATCAAATGAGGACTGAGATACCAGTCTATCGGGAGTTGCTACCAAAAATTACCTCAGTTTACCTCTAAGTTTCTTTCCCGTGAGCTCTACGGAAGGGTGACCAAATATGCGCTCGCCGACTCTATCGTGTTAAGTTTCTCAATCTTCTTCACTAAGTTTCTTTCTGATTTTGGCTCCTAGACGGGCAGCTCATGAAAATGAAGCACTAGGTGGAATATATATAGGTGTTCGGTGTGCGTCACCGGTGAGCATTGTAAACCTCCTTTTTCTAAGCCATATTGAGTTATGTTTCTCATATTTAGCCTTAAATTTCTTTCCTGTGAGCTCTACGGAAGGGTCACCAAATATGCGTTCGACGACTCCTCGTTCGACCGAATGGTACACGTGATGCTCCCGCGGCAGACGAGCGTTGCCTAATTCCAATTTCGAGCCCTATCATGTTAAGTTTCTCAATCTTCTTCACTAAGTTTCTTTCTGATTTTTGCGCCTTGCTTCAACATTTCCACATGGTTATTAAACCAACACCTCATAATAAGAGACCATTGTGTATATTTCAGGTCGGTACTCGCCATTGCAAAATCTGTCAACAAACATGAGAGGAGAGGGATGGTGACCAATGGAGCATCGCGCCATCCATCGACCAAAGTCTTTTCTAGAATGCTTGAAATACGTTCACACGACGAGGGTTGAGATATGAGCGCATCATGTCCATTGCCAAAATATCCTCTTTCGAGCTTGATGTAGTTAAGTTTCCTAATTAGGCACTATGTTTGTTCTCCGAGAGCTCTAGGAGTACGTGATGGGGGAGAGATTGTGGGCAAATGTGCATCGTGTCAGCCATATACCGAAGGATACACGAGATTTGTTTGTCATCAGTATGTCATCTATGTATAGGGTGACATTCTATCTTCCGAGCTAGTAGACATATACATACATTGCTCACTGCAGGGACCCAGATTCTTACCTCACAAAAAAATCCAATCCCAGCACTTCCCTTTCATAATATATTAGACCACTTATTAGACCTAGATACATCCAATGAGGACTGACATACCCGTCTATCAGGAGTTGCTACTAAAATCACCTCTGTCGAGCTCCCTTGTAGTTGAGTTTCTCAATTTTAGCACTAAGTTCCTTTTTCATAACCTCTTCCTCTATTGAGCAGGTGAAGGGAGAGGGGTTGTTTCCAAATGTGCATTGGCCATCCCTTGAAAGAAGAACATATCTGATTCGCCTATGACAAGGCACTAGGTGCAATTTTCTCATGACAAGGCAAAATCTCTCAACCAATGCCAGCAGAGACGGATGGTGATAAAATGACCATTGATATTTGCAGCATATGGATGCCTAGCTCATTAAAACGAGGCACTAGGTGGAATATATATAGGTGTTCGTGTGCTCAACCATTGAGCGTCGGAAACCTCCTCTTTTTGAGCTATACGGAGTTAAGTTTCTGATATTTACCCCTAAGTTTCTTTCCCATGAGCTCTATGGAAGGGTGACCAAATATGCGCTCGCCGACTCTATCGTGTTAAGTTTCTCAATCTTCTTCACTAAGTTTCTTTCTGATTTTGGCACCTAGACGGGCCGCTCATTAAAACAAGGTAGTATGTGGAATATATGTAGGTGTTAGGTGTGCTTCACCGGCGAGCGTTGTAAACCTCCTTTTTCTGAGCCATATGGAATTAAGTTTCTCATATTTAGCCTTAAGTTTCTCTCCCGTGAGCTCTACGGAAGGGTCACCAAATATGCGTTCGACGACTCCTCGTTCGATCGAATGGTACACGTGATTCTCCCGTGGCAGACGAGCGTTGCCTAATTCCAATTTCGTGCCCTATCATGTTTAGTTTCTCAAACTTCTTCACTAAGTTTCTTTCTAATTTTTGCCCCTTGCTTCAGCATTTCCACATGGTTATTAAACCAACACCTCATGATAAGAGACCGTTGTTTATATTTCAGCTCGGTACTCGCTGTTGCAAAATCTCTCAACAAACATGAGAGGAGAGGGATGGTGACCAAAGGAGCATCATGCCATCCATCGACCGACGTGTATTTGATATTTACCTGCGAAGTATTTTCCAGAACACATGAAATACATTCACATGACGAGGATATGAGGGCATCAGGTCCATCGCCAAAATCGCCTCTTTCGAGCTTGATGTAGTTAAGTTTCCTAATTAGGCACTAAGTTTGTTCTCCGTGAGCTCTAGGAGTACGTGACGGGGGAGGGATTGTGGTCAAATGTGCATCGAGTCAGCCATATACCGAAGGACACACGAGATTTGTTTGTCATCAGTACATAGTCTATGTATAGGGTGACATTCTATCTCCTGAGCTCGTAGACATATACATACGTTGCTCACTACAGGGACCCAAATTCTTACCTCGCAAAAAATCCAATCCCAGCGCTTCCCTTTCATAATATATTAGACCTATATACATCCAATGAGGACTGAGATACCCATCTATCGGGAGTTGCTACTAAAATCACCTCTGTCGAGCTCCCTTGTAGTTAAGTTTCTCAATTTTAGCACTAAGTTCCTTTTTCATAACTTCTATTAAGCAGGTGATGGGAGAGGGGTGGTTTACAAATATGCATTGGCCATCGCTCGGTAGAAGAACATATCTGATTCGACTATGACGAGGCACTAGGTGCAATTTTCTCATGACAAGGCAAAATCTCTCAACCAGTGCCAGCGAAGACGGATGGTGATCAAATAACCATTGATATTTGCAGCATATGGATGCGTAGCTCATTAAAATGAGGCACTAGGTGGAATATATATAGGTGTTCTTGTGCGCAACTTGTGAGCGTCGGAAACCTCCTCTTCTTGAGCCATATGGAGTTAAGTTTCTCAAATTTACCCCTAAGTTTCTTTCCCATGAGCTCTACGAAAGGTTGACCAAATATGCACTCGCCGACTCAATCGTGTTAAGTTTCTCAATCTTCTTCGCTAAGTTTCTTTCTGATTTTGGTGCCTAGACGGGCTGCTCATTAAAACGAGGTACTATGTGGAATATATGTAGGTGTTCGGTGTGCTTCACCGGCGAGCATTGTAAACCTCCTTTTTTTGAGCCATATGGAGTTAAGTTTCTCATATTTAGCCTTAGGTTTCTTTCCCATGAGCTCTACGGAAGGGTCACCAAATATGCATTCGACGACTCCTCGTTCGAGCGAATGGTACATGTGATTCTCCCGCAGCAGACGAGCGTTGCCTAATTCCAACTTCGAGCCCTATCATGTTAAGTTTCTCAATCTTCTTCACTAAGTTTCTTTCTGATTTTTGCGCCTTGCTTCAGTATTTCCACATGGTTATTAAACCAACACCTCATGATAAGAGACCATTGTGTATATTTCAGGTCGGTACTTGCCGTTGCAAAATTTCTCAACAAACATGAGAGGAGAGGGATGGTGACCAAAGGAGCATCGCGCCATCCATCGACCGAAATATATTAGATATTCACCTGCGAAGTCTTTTCTAGAACGCACGAAATACGTTCACACGAGGAGGGTTGAGATATGAGGGCATCAAGTCCATCACCAAAATCGCCTCTTCCGAGCTTTATGTAGTTAAGTTTCCTAATTAGGCACTAAGTTTGTTCTCTGTGAGCTCTAGGAGTACGTGACAGGGGAGGGATTGTGAGCAGATGTTCATCGAGTCAGCCATATACCAAAGGATAGACGAGGTTTGTTTGTCTTCAGTACGTCACCTATGTATAGGGTGACATTCTATCTTCCGAGCTTGTAGACATTGTTGGGGAACGCGGTAATTTCAAAGAAAATCCTACGATCACGCAAGATCTATCTAGGTGATGCGTAGCAACAAGAGGGGAGAGTGTTGTCTACGTACCCTCGTAGACCAAAAGCGGAAGCATTTAGTTAACGTGGTTGATGTAGTCGAACGTCTTCGCGATCCAACATATCCAAGCACCGAACGTACAGCACCTCCGCGTTCAGCACACGTTCAGCTCGATGACGTCCCTCGTACTCTTGATCCAGTTGAGGCCGAGGGAGAGTTTCGTCAGCACGATGGCGTGGCGATGGTGATGATGAAGTTACCAGCACAAGGCTTCGCCTAAGCACTACGACGATATGACCGAGGTGTTTAACTATGGAGGGGGCACCGCACACGGCTAAAAGATCAACTTGTGTCTCTATGGGATGAGGGGAGGGAAGAGGTGGCCGACCCAAGGGGGGCGCTAGGTGTGGGGAATCCTACTAGGACTCCCCAGTCCAAGTAGGATTCCCCTCCTCTTTCCTATTCCAAGTAGGAGAAGGAGGGAAGGAGGAAGAGGGGAAAAGGAAGGAGGGGGGCGCCGCCCCGTCCTAGTCCAATTCGGACCAGCCCATGTGGAGGGGGGGTGGGGGCACGGCCACCCCTTGAGGCTCTTCTCTCCTTTCCCGTATGGCCCATAAAGGCCCATTACTTCCCCCACGAATTCCCGTAGCTCTCCAGTACTCCAAAAAATACCCGAATCACTCGGAACCTTTCCGATGTCCGGATATAGCCTTCCAATATATCGATCTTTATGTCTCGACCATTTCGAGACTCCTCGTCGCGTCCGTGATCTCATCCGGGATTCCGAACAACTTCGGTCATCGAATCACATAACTCATAATACAAATCGTCATCGAACGTTAACCGTGCGGACCCTACGGGTTCGAGAACTATGTAGACATGGCCGAGACACATCTCCGGTCAATAACCAGTAGCGGAACCTGGATGCTCATATTGGCTCCTACATATTCTACGAAGATCTTTATCGGTCAAACCACATAACAACATATGTTGTTCCCTTTGCATCGGTATGTGACTTGCCCGAGATTCGATCGTGCTATCATGATACCTAGTTCAATCTCGTTACCGGCAAGTCTCTTTACTCATTTCGTAATACTTCATCCTGCAACAACTCATTAGTTACAATGCTTGCAAGGCTTATAGTGATGAGCATTACCGAGAGGGCCCAGAGATACCTCTCCGAAACACGGAGTGACAAATCCTAATCTCGATCTATGCCAACCCAACAAACACCTTCGGAGGCACCTGTAGAGCACATTTATAATCACCCTTTTACGTTGTGACGTTTGGTAGCACACAAAGTGTTCCTCCGGTATTCAGGAGTTGCATAATCTCATAGTCTGAGGAAAATGTATAAGTCATGAATAGAGCAGTAGCAATGAAACTGTAACGATCATAATGCTAAGCTAACGGATGGTCATGTCCATCACATCATTCTCCTAATGATGTGATCCCTTTCATCAAATGACAACACATGTCTATGGTTAGGAAACATAACCATCTTTGATTAACGAGGTAGTCTAACAGAGGCATACTAGGGACACTATATATTGTCTATGTATTCACACATGTACTAAGTTTCCAGTTACTACAATTCTAGCATAAATAATAAACATTTATCATGATATAAGGAAATAAATAATTGCCTCTACGGCATATTTCCTTCAGTCTCCCACTTGCAGTAGAGTCAATAATCTAGTTCACATCGCCATATGATTTAACATCAATAGTTCACATCTGTATGTGATTAACACCTATAGTTCACATCGCCATGTGACCAACAACCAAAGGGTTTACTAGAGTCAATAATCTAGTTCACATTCCTATGTGATTAACACCCAAAGATTACTAAGGTGTGATCATGTTTTGCTTATGAGAGAAGTTTAGTCAACGGGTCTGTCACATTCAGAGCCGTATGTATGTTGCAAATATTCTATGTCTACAATGCTTTGTATGGAGCTACTCTAGCTAATTGCTCCCACTTTCAATATGTATCCAGATTGAGACTTAGAGTCATCTGGATCGGTGTAAAAGCTTGCATCGACGTAACAATTTACGACGAACTCTTTATCACCCCCATCACTGAGAAACATTTCCTAAGTCCTCACTAAGGATAATTTTGACCGCTGTCCAGTGATCTACTCTTAGATCACTATTGTACCCCCTTGCCAAACTCATGGCAAGGTACACAATAGGTCTGGTACACAGCACAACATACTTTATAGAACCTATGACTGTGGCATAGGGAATGCCTTTCATTCTCTTTCTATTTTCTGTCGTGGTCGGGCTTTGAGTCTTACTCAACTTTACACCTTGTAATACAGACAAGAACTCCTTCTTTGACTGATCCATTTTGAACTCTTCAAAAACTTGTGAAGGTATTTACTCATCGAAATATCTTATTAAGCGTCTTGATCTATCTCTATAGATCTTGATGCCCAATATGTAAGCAGCTTCACCGAGGTCTTTTATTGAAAAACACTTATTTAAGTATCCCTCTATGTTATCCAGAATTCTATATCATTTCCAATCAACAATATGTCATCCACATATAATATTAGAAATGCTACATAGCTCCCATTCACTTTCTTGTAAATACATGCTTCTCCAAAAGTTTGTATAAAACCATATTCTTTGATCATAGTATCAAAGTGTTTATTCCAACTCCAAGAGACTTGCACCAGTCCATAAATGGATCACTGGAGCTTGCACACTTTGTTAGCACCCTTTGGATTGACAAAACCTTCTGGTTGCATCATATACAACTCTTCTTCCAGAAATCCATTCAAGAATGTAGTTTTGACCTCCATCTGCCAAATTTCATAATCATAAAATGAAGCAATTGCTAACATGATTTGGACAGACTTTAAGCATCGCCACGGGTGAGAAAGTCTCATCGTAGTCAACTCTTGAACTTGTCGGAAACCTTTTTGCGACAAGTCGAGCTTTATAGATAGTAACACTACTATCAACATTTGTCTTCCTCTTGAAGATCCATTTATTCTTAATGGCTTGCCGATCACCGGGCAAGTCCACCAAAGTCCACACTTTGTCCTCATACATGGATCCCATCTCAGATTTCATGGCCACAAGCCATTTCGCGGAATTTGGGCTCGTCATCTCTTCCTCATAGTTTGTAGGTTTGTCATGGTCTAGTAACATGACTTATAGAATAGGATTATCATACCACTCTCGTGCGGATCGTACTCTGGTTGACCTACGAGGTTCGGTAGTAACTTGATCTGAAGTTTCATGATCTTCATCATTAGCTTCCTCACTAATTGGTGTAGGAATCACTGGACCTGATTTCTGTAATGAACAACTTTCCAATTCAGGAGAAGGTACAATTACCTCATCAAGTTCTACTTTCCTCCCACTCACTTCTTTCGAGAGAAACTCCTTCTCTAGAAAGGATCCATTTTAGCAATAAAGATTTTGCCTTCAAATCTGTGATAGAAGGTGTACCCAACAGTTTCCTTTGGGTATCATATGAAGACGCACTTCTCTGATTTGTGTTCGAGCTTATTAGGTTGAAGCTTTTTCACATAAGCATCACAGCCCCAAACTTTAAGAAATTACAACTTTGGTTTCTTGCCAAACCATAGTTCATAAGGCGTCGTCTCAATGGATTTCGATGGTGCCCTGTTTAATGTGAATGCAGCTATCTCTAATGCATAACCCCAGAATGACAGTGGTAAATCGGTAAGAGACATCATAGATCGCACCATATCCAATAAAGTGCGGTTACGACGTTCGGACACACCATTATGTTGTGGTGTTCCAGGTGGCGTGAGCTATGAAACTATTCCACATTGTTTTAAATGAAGCCCAAACTCGTAACTCAAATATTCTCCTCCACGATCAGATTGTAGAAACTTTATTTTCTTGTTACAATGATTCTCCACTTCACTCTGAAATTCTTTGAACTTTTCAAATGTTCCAGACTTGTGTTTCATTAAGTAGATATAACCATATCCGCTCAAATAATATGTGAAGGCAAGAAAATAACGATACCCGCCACGAGCCTCAACACTCATTGGACCGCATACATCGGTATGTATTATTTCCAATAAGTCAGTAGCTCGCTCCATTGTTCTGTAGAATGGAGTTTTAGTCATCTTGCCCATGTGGCACAGTTTGCAAGCACCAAGTGATTCATAATCAAGTGATTCCAAAAGTCCATCATCATGGAGTTTCTTCATGCGTGTTACACCGATATGACCCAAACGGTTGTGCCACAAATAAGTTGCACTATCTTTATCACTTTGCATCTTTTGGCTTCAATACTATGAATATGTGTATTACCACGATGGAAATTCAATAAACCATCAACATTTGGTGTATGACCATAGAAGGTTTTATTCATGTAAACAGAATAACAATTATTCACTGTCTTAAATGAATAACTGTATTGCAATTAACATGATCTAATCATATTCATGCTCAAGGCAAACACCAAATAACATTTATTTAAGTTCAACCCAAATCCCGAAAGTATAGGGAGTGCTCGATGATGATCATATCAATCTTGGAAGCACTTCCAACACACATCGTCACTTCATCCTCAACTAGTCTCTATTTATTCTGCAACTCCTGTTTCGAGTTACTAATCTTAGCAATTGAACAACTATCAAATACCCAGGGATTACTACGAGCACTAGTAAGGTACACATCAATAATATGTATATCAAATATACCTTTGTTCACTTTGCCATCCTTCTTATCCGCCAAATATTTGGGTCAGTTCCACTTCCAGTGACCATTTCCTTTGTAGTAGAAGCACTCAGTTTCAGGCTTAGGTCCAGCTTTGGGCTTCTTCACGGGAGTGACAACTTGCTTGCCATTCTACTTGAAGTTCCTTTTTCCCTTTACCCTTTTCTTCAAACTAGTGGTCTTGTCAATCATCAACACTTGATGCTCTTTCCTGATTTCTACCTTCATCAATTTCAGCATCACGAAGAGCTCGGGAATCGTTTTCGTCATCCCTTGCATACTATAGTTCATCACGAAGTTCCACTAACTTGGTGATGTTGACTAGAGAACTTTGTCAATCACTATCTTATCTGGAAGATTAACTCCCACTTGATTCAAGCGATTGTAGTACCCAGACATTCTGAGTACATGCTCACTAGTTGAGCAATTCTCCTCCATCTTTCGGGTCAAGTACTTGTCGAAGGCCTCGTACCTCTCGACACGGGCATGAGTTGAAAATACCAATTTCATCTCTTGGAATATCTCATACGCTCTGTGGCGTTCAAAACGTTTTTGAAGTCCCGATTATAAGCCGTAAAGCATGGTGCACTAAACTATCAAGTAGTCATCATACTGATCTAGCCAAACGTTCATAACGTCTGCGTCTGCTCCTGCAATAGGTCTGTCACCTAGCGGTGCATCACTGACATAATTCTTCTATGCAACAATGAGGATAAACCTCAGATCACGGACCTAGTCCGCATCATTGCTACTATCATCTTTCAACTTAGTTTTCTCTAGGAACACATAAAAAAATAGGGAAGCTATAGCGCGAGCTATTGATCTACAACAAAATTTGCAAAATACTATCAGGACTAAGTTCATTATAAATTAAAGTTCAATTAATCATATTACTTAAGAACTCCCACTTAGATAGACATTCCTCTAGTCATCTAAATGATCACGTGATCCAAATCAACTAAACCATGTCCGATCATCACGTGAGATGGAGTAGTTTTGAATGGTGAACAACACTATGTTGATCATATCTACTGTGTGATTCACGCTCGACCTTTCGGTCTCCAGTGTTTCGAGGCCATATCTGCATATGCTAGGCTCGTCAAGTTTAACCCGAGTATTCCGCGTGTGCAGAAATGGCTTGCACGCGTGGTATGTGAACGTAGAGCTTATCACACACGATCATCACGTGGTGTCTCGGCATGAAGAACTGTCGCAACGATGCATACTCAGGGAGAACACTTATGTAACATCCGAAATTTTTCAATTTGGAATGTTATACATAGATCATCTTTGCATATCATATTTTATTGCATTCTTGATCCTAGAAATTCTAACCAACTCAAGGACCCACGGAGAGAGTTGGGTTCATTATTTTCATATTTGAGTTTTCTCAAATTTTGAAAATGAGGATCATTTGGTTTTAATTAATTTTCTCTCCTAAATATTTCAAATATCAAAATAAATGAGAGGAGATAATATGACTTCTCCAAAATAAAAGAAATATTGGAGGAAATATTAAAATCAAATTTTAGTTCTTTTTGGAGTTTTATTGCTATTTTATTTGTAGTAGAAAAATATGCATAATTTTCAAAAAATGCATTTTAGGGCAAGAAAATGTTCACTTTGTTCTATTTTAATTAGACGGTGAAAATTTGTTTTGGCATTTTTAGTTTTTTATTTTATTTATTAGGATTTTTTTTCTGTTTGGCGGAACTATTTAAAAAAAATAAAAAATCCGTTCGGACCGACCGGGCCGAAGCCCAGCCACCACAAGCCGCTGCCCCGACCCCGAGCGGGAGTCCTGCGCCGCGCCCCCGCCTGCCGTGGCCGAGCCGGCCTCGCCCCGCTGCCTTGCCCCCTCCCCCAAGCCACCTTGCCCCCCTCCATAAATACCACCGCCGCTGACACCCACCACCACCCCAAGCCACGCCGCCAGCCCCGCCGCCTGCGCGCACGCCGCCGCCGTCGCTGCTACCGCCTAGCGCCGTCGCCGCCACTTCTCACTGCTGTGCCGCCGCTGCCTAGTCCCGCCGGAGCCTCGCCGAAAGTATACGCCGCCGCCGCCATCGTTCGGTTTATTTTAAAACCGTCCGTTTTAAAAAAAACCTAGTTTCGTTTTTTTAGTTTAGATCGGTTCGGTTTTCCGGTTTAGTTATTTAGCGGATGTTCGTCCGTACGTTCATTTTAACGAACAGTGTTCACCCATTAGCCGCAGACAGCGAACGTTCATTCGTTAGGCTGTTCGTCAGTTTTCTTTTTCCAGGGTTTTTCCGCGGTTATTTTCGATCGCGATATCAGCACTGTTCTTTGTTTTAGTTTATCTTTTTGCTCGTTTGTTGGAATCAGGCGATTCAAGCGCCTAGATCTTCGTTTCAAAGCCCTCTTTCCGCTTAACCAACTTGAACAAGATTTTGGTACTGTAATATTTGACTTTAGTCCAGATTAGTAATCGGATCTTGTTTCTGTCGCAGTTAGAGTTTGGTTGCTTCATTTGAGTTGATTCTTTTTGCAAACCGGAGTTCTTAAGTTGAACTTTCTGGCTAGATCTTATTTTATTTGAGTTTTACCCGTGATTTTAGTTGAGTGCTTATGTATGTTATTGTTTGTTTACGATAGAGTACCCGGAGTGCGAAGCGTGCTACCACGAGTCTCTAGGGTTTTCAGATCATCAGCAAGGCAAGTAACACTTTGATCATATATCTTTACTACCCAGTTTTATTGCATTAGATCAACCCTCAAACATTGCATAATTAGGATCTGAATAACATGTGGGTATTGGGAAGTAGATGATGAGGTAGAACCTATTGTCCTGTTTATTATCAAACCTTTGGGAGTTACATCTGCGATGCTTATATTGCTATGCTATGCTCGTAGATGTGGTTTGGTTGAGTGTATCCATGACAGATGTGAGTATTGCTAATTAATGGTTAACTTAAGGTGGCTACTTAAATACACATCTGGGTGGATTGCTTGTGGGCACCTGGAGAATCCAGTGTTGTCCTAGGATATCCCAGGGTTCCGTGTGATCATCCTAAGGTCCGCCACCCAGGCTCAAAGGGATCATAAGATTATTCATGCTAGAAACTTCCGTGTGCAGCCACAAGCTATTATGGGCTCTAGCATAGTTGATTAAGTTGCATGACCTCTTTCAGTGGTGGGCTAGTAGATGTAGGGGAAAGTAGGTGTAACTGTCCATCCAGGGTAAAGAGTTATTGTTCCTGAAAGACTGTGTCTCGGTCATCCGTTTCTCAAACACCATGTCGTGCGAGAAATCCAACGGAGGAGATCGAGTCTTGTGGGGAAAAGTGCGCAAACCTCTGCAGAGTGTACAAACTAATCATGGTTAGCCGTGTCCCCGGTTATGGACATCTTGAATATCTGGTTCTTGGATTATCATGTTGATCTCATCACTCTAAATTAAATAATTTGGTTGGGTTTAATGATGATGCTTAATTGGGATTGAGTTGGTGGAACCTTCTCAATGTTTAACAACCACCATGATAGTTAAATAAAATTTACTCCTTTGTTGTAGGGAAAAATTGGCTTTATGCAAAACCGTAACCATAGAGCTTTCCACCAGCCAAACTGCATGTAGTGATAGCATTTATTCTGTTCATTACTCTATGTGTTACATTGCCAGCATATTCCATGTGCTGACCCGTTTCGGGCTGCAACGTTTCATGTTGCAGACTTTTCAGACGACGAGTAAGGTGCCATAGGTCGTTATCTTTCACTCAGCTATGCCGTCGGAGTTGATGGAATCACTGTATCTTCCAAGCCTTCCGCTGTTATAGTTTTTAGATGGCGTTAAGCCATATTATTGTAATAAGTTCTCTTTGAGACATTCGATATAATAAGTGTGTGATTGCTACTCTGTTATAAATCCTCGAGTACTCTGTGTGTCAGCATTACCGATCCAGGGATGACACTGATGCACAGATATCAGACTGTTTGAGGTCTGGTTGCTACAACTTATACCTTGAAATTTTAGTAAGGGATCATCTTATAATGCTACCGCCAAAGTAAGCAAAATAAGAATATAAAAGATAAACATCACATGCAATCAAAATATGTGACATGATATGGCCATCATCATCTTGTGCCTTTGATCTCCATCTCCAAAATACCATCATGATCTCCATCGTCACCGGCATGACACCATGATCTCCATCATCTTGATCTTTATCAACGTGTCATCACATGGTCGTCTCGCCAACTATTGCTTTTGCAACTATTGTTATCGCATAGCGATAAAGTAAAGCAATTACATGGCGCTTGCATCTTATGCAATAAAGAGACAACCATAAGGCTCATGCTAGTCGCCGATAACTTTAACAAAACGTGATCATCTCATACAACACATCATGTCTTGACCATATCACATCACAACTTGCCCTGCAAAAGCAAGTTAGATGTCCTGTAATTTATTGTTGCAAGTTTTACGTGGTTGCTACGGGCTTCTAGCAAGAACTGTTCTTACCTACACATCAAAACAACAACGATTTTTCGTCAAGTGTGTTGTTTTAAACTTCAACAAGGACTGGGCGTAGTCAAACTCGATTCAACTAATGTTGGAGAAACAGACACCCGCTAGCCACCTGTGTGCGAAGCACGTCGGTAGAACCAGTCTCATGAACGCGGTCATGTAATGTCGGTCCGGGCCGCTTCATCCAACAATACCGCCGAATCAAAGTATGACATGCTGGTAAGCAGTATGACTATTATCGCCCACAACTCTTTGTGTTCTACTCGTGCATATAACATCTACGCATAAACCTGGCTCGGATGCCACTGTTGGCAAAGCAGTAATTTCAAAAAAATTCCTACAATCACGCAAGATCTATCTAGGTGATGCATAGCAACAAGAGGGGAGAGTATTGTCTACGTACCCTCGTAGACCGAAAGCGGAAGCGTTTAGTTAACACGGTTTATGTAGTCGAACGTCTTCGCGATCCAACCAATCCAAGCACCGAATGTACGGCACCTCCACGTTCAGCACACGTTCAGCTCGATGACGTCCCTCGTGCTCTTGATCCAGTTGAGGCCGAGGGAGAGTTTTGTCAGCATGACGGCGTGGCGACGGTGATGATGAAGTTACCGGCGCAGGGCTCCGCCTAAGCACTACGATGATATGACCGAGGTATGTAACTATGGAGGGGGGCACCGAACACGGCTAAAAGATCAACTTGTGTCTCTATGGGGTGCCCCTTGGCCACGTATATAAAGGTGGGTAGGGAAGAGGTGGCCAGCCCAAGAGGGGCGCCAGGTGTGGGGAATCGTACTAGGACTCCCCAGTCCAGGTAGGGTTCCCCTCCTCTTTCCTATTCCTAGTAGGAGAAGGAGGGAAGGAGGAAGAGGGGAGAAGGAAGGAGGGGGGCGACGCCCCATCCTAGTACAATTTGGACCAGCCCATGGGGGGGGGGCACCTCTTGAGGCCCTTCTCTCCTTTCCCGTATGGCCCATTAAGGCCCATTACTTCCCCCGGCGAATTCCCGTAACTCTCCGGTACTCCAAAAATACCCGAATCACTCGGAACCTTTCCGATGTCCGAATATAGCCTTCCAATATATCGATCTTTGCGTCTCGACCATTTCGAAACTCCCCGTCATGTCTGTGATCTCATCCGGGACTCCGAACAAACTTCAGTCATCAAATCACATAACTCATAATACAAATCGTCATCGAACATTAAGCGTGCGGACCCTACGTGTTCGAGAACTATGTAGACATGACCGAGACACATCTCCGGTCAATAACCAATAGCGGAACCTGGATGCTCATATTGGCTCCTACATATTCTACGAAGATCTTCATCGGTCAAACTGCATAACAACATACGTTGTTCCCTTTGTCATCGGTATGTCACTTGCCCGAGATTCGATCGTCGGTATCATCACACCTAGTTCAATCTCATTACCGGCAAGTCTCTATGCTCATTCTGTAATACTTCATCCCGCAACTAACTCATTAGTTTCAATGCTTGCAAGGCTTATAGTGATGAGCATTACCGAGAGGGCCCGGAGATACCTCTTCGAAACATGGAGTGACAAATCCTAATCTCGATCTATACCAACCCAACAAACACCTTCGGAGGCACCTGTAGAGCACCTTCATAATCACCCTTTTACGTTCTGACGTTTGGTAGCACACAAAGTGTTCCTCCGGTATTCGGGAGTTGCATAATCTCATAGTCTCAGGAACATGTATAAGTCATGAAGAGAGCAGTAGCGATGAAACTATAACGATCATAATGCTAAGCTAACGGATGGGTCATGTCCATCACATCATTCTCCTAATGATGTGATCCCGTTCATCAAATGACAACACATGTCTATGGTTGGGAAACATAACCATCTTTGATTAACGAGCTAGTCTAGTAGAGGCATACGAGGGACACTATGTAGTGTCTATGTATTCACACATTTACTAAGTTTCTGGTTAATACAATTCTAGCATGAATAATAAACATTTATCATGATATAAGTAAGGAAATAATAACTTTATTATTGCCTCTAGGGCATATTTCCTTCAGACATAGCATATTTCCTTTAGACATATACATACGTTGCTCACTGCAGGGACCCAGATTCTTACCTCACGAAAAAATCCAATCCCAGCACTTCCCTTTCATAATATATTAGACCACTTATTAGGCCTAGATACATCTAGTGAGGACTGAGATACCCGTCTATCAGGGTTGCTACTAAAATCACCTCTGTCGAGCTCCCTTGTAGTTAAGTTTCTCAATTTTAGCACTAAGTTCCTTTTCATAACCCCTTCCTCTATTGAGCAGGTGATGGGAGAGGGGTGGTTTCCAAATGTGCATTGGCCATCCCTTGATAGAGGAACATATCCGATTCGCCTATGAGAAGGCACTAGGTGCAATTTTCTCATGACAAGGCAAAATCTCTCAACCAGTGACAGCGGAGACAGATGGTGATCAAATGACCATTGATATTTGTAGCATATGGATGCGTAGCAAATTAAAAATCACCTCTTTCGAGCTTGATGTAGTTAAGTTTCCTACTTAGGCACTAAGTTTGTTCTCCGTGAGCTCTAGGAGTACGTGACGGGGGAGGGATTGTGGGCAAATGTGCATCGAGTGTCGGTGTGAAAACCGGCGGATCTCAGGTAGGGGGTCCCGAACTGTGCGTCTAAGGCTAATGGTAACAGGAGGCGGGGGACACGATGTTTACCCAGGTTTGGGCCCTCTCTATGGAGGTAATACCCAACTTCCTGCTAGATTGATCTTGATGATATGAGTATTACAAGAGTTGATCTAGCACGAGGTCGATGAGGCCAACCCTAGAAGCTAGCCTATGATGATGATTGTTTATCTTGGTCCTACGGACTAAACCCTCCGGTTTATATAGACACCGGAGGGGGCTAGGGTTACCCGGAGTCAGTTATAGAGAAGTAAATCTACATATCCGAATCGCCAAGCTTGCCTTCCACACAAATGAGAGTCCCATCCGGACACGGGACGAAGTCTTCTATCTTGTATCTTCATAGTCCAATAGTCCGGCCAAAGTATATAGTCCGGCTGTCCGAGGACCCCTTAATCCAGGACTCCCTTAGTAGCCCCTGAACCAGGCTTCAAATACAATTGAGTCCGGCGCGCAGATTGTCTTCGGCATTGCAAGGCGGGTTTCTTCTCCGAATACTCCAAAGTAGATCTTGAACACAAGAATCGTGTTCGGCTCTGCAAAAACAAATTCCACATACCACCTTAGAGAGCATACTATTTCACGGATCTAATCTGCTGACAGTTTATTCATAGAATGACATCACACCATGGCCCGGTTATTATTCAAACCGTTTTATCAGCCTACCCCAACACGATTTACGAGGCGCTTTCATTGGCACGTCTTGTCGAAGCAGAGATCGTGTCCCCTTATGACGGGATACTCATTAATACGGGCATGGGTAACCCAACCGAGCTATTAGCACGGCGGTTGGGAAATAAGCGAGTTTTAAGGCATGTGGGGAGGCGCATGATCTGCCTTTATAAAGGGATAAGGATTCCCCTTTCTCACCCACGCCTTCTTCTTCCTCTGCTCATCCATCCTCGAGCTCCAACGCCCAAGCTTTCGCCTTCTCCGCAAGAACACTCCAAACATGTCCAACGCGGGAGGCAAGTGGATGGCTTCCTCCGTCAAGAAGGAAGATATCAAGAATCTTCGGGAGGCCGGATATTTGTCCAAGGACATCGTGCATCGGCTTCCGGCCAAGGGGCAGGTCATCCCTACCCCGGAGCCCCAGGAAAGGGTGGTATTCCTCTCCCATTTCGTCCGCGGGCTGGGATTCCCCCTACACCCGTTCGTCCGCGGACTTATGTTCTATTACGGGTTGGATTTCCATGATTTGTCCCCCAACTCCATCCTCAACATCTCAGCATTTGTTGTCGTGTGCGAGTCCTTTCTCCACATCCCACCTCACTTCGGCCTATGGCTGAAGACTTTCAATGTGAAACCAAAAGTGGTGAGCGGCCAACAAGCGGAGTGCGGAGGCGCCATGGTGGGTAAGATGCCAAAGGTCACCTGGCTCAAAGGCTCTTTTGTGGAGACCGTAAAGGGGTGGCAATCGGGGTGGTTCTACATCACCGAGCCGCGCGACACTAACTGGGCAGCGACCCCCGAATTCCGATCCGGCGTTCCCATGCGGCTCACCTCCTTGACGGAGAAGGGCCTATCCTGGGGCTTAGCGGAAGAACTGACCGAACTCCAGACATGTGTCCAAAATATGGTGAGCAAGAAAATCAAGATCGTCAATGTGATCCAAGTCATGCTCTTCCGCCGGTCCGTGCCAGAGACGGGCTTACAATTTATGGGAGTTTGACCCGGCCACACACCAGATGTTGAAAGAGCTCTTCGACTCGACACACGAACACATCTAGAAGGTGCTGTTCTAGGCCGGCGAGACACCACCGCCCACGACCGAAGACCGCGGGCTCAGCGCAAAACACCAAGCTAATCCGGTGAGTCATCATATTCGCGAGACATGCCCTTTTACTAACATGCCTGCGGGAGGAACCTAAGCCCCTATACCAATCTTTCAGGATTGGGTAGTAGTGGCGGAGAGGATCGACTGTCCGGCCCCGCAACCTAAAGATCTAGAATCACCTCTCTTGACGAGGATGCTGTTTCCGGCACCCTATGAGGTGCCGGAGAAGAAGGCCAAGAAGGCGGCAACGGGGACCAGAGATGGTCTCTGTCGCAAGGGTGCCTTGGACACGACGTCCGAGGACACCGAGACAAACTCCACCACCGAAGAAGAGGAGGAGGAAATCCATCCCCCACCTACTAGGGGGAGGAAGAGGAAGGTCTCCACGCAAGGGAAGGCCGAAACATCCAAGAAGGGAAAGACTTCCCTTCCGGACTACTCCGCCGCAACTTCCAACAGCAGCGAGGAGTGGGACCCCAGGGTCAAGCCCCTGGCCAAATCGTAAGTATCCGGACATACTAGTATGCCAGATCTATTCGTTTCATTGCGTCTTACCGTACTAGTTATGCTACTGCAGCCCGGCCAATTCCAACATCGAGATATCCTCTTCTTCGGAGGGATCGTTGGACTCGGCGGGGAAGAACAGCGAGTCTCTACCGACGGCTTCCTCCCCCAAGGGTGTGGACAACACCGAGGTGTTGTCTCAAGGATGCCGGGCCAAGGGGAGACCACTCCGGAGACGCCGGTGGGTGAGACTCCGGTGACCGAACATGTGGGGGCAAGGCCCCTGCGGACACCGAGTTTGGGGGCCGCAGCCAGTTTGGCCCCAAGCCGAACTCAGCTCCGGAAAACCAAAAGGTTATGGATTCGAGAAAGAGGGCCGCCCCCAGCAAGCGGAGCGAGCCATCTGTACCAGTGACTTCCGTCCGTCCGGAGGCACCAGACAGGTTGCTGGAAGCGCTTCGCGGCGCATCCATTGATGAAGAACATCGTACTCTGATGAGTATGGTGATTAAGAAGGTTCAGTCCGCCAAAAACGGAGTGATAGAAGCCTGCGCCAGCCTTCTAACAGGCTTTGAGGTAAGCACTAAAATTGTGGAAAATTTTCACAGCAAAGACAGTAGCCCCTGATGCTCTGTTAGGTGTTCGGAAAGAAAAGCCGAATAGAGGATCCAATAATAATCGCAGGAGTCTAACAGAAATGTCTTATGTGAAATAAGCAGGCGTCGCTACTTGCCGCTGCCGCTCGTACTGCCGAGGTCTCCGGGCTGAAGCAGAGCTTGGCGCGGACCGAGGAAGAACTCGTCCTTCTGAAGGGGCAGTTGGAGGAGAGCCAATGTATATAGTACCCTGCGTGTAAATTTTATGAGCAGTAGCTGGTTTGCGCTAATGAAAGCGTTGTGAACTTTTTGTAGGGGCCACGACCGAGGTGGCGACCCTGAAGAAGGCGTTAGCCGAGGCCGAAGACAAAGTGGCCAAGGAATGTGCCACATGTGAGAAGGATGAGGCCCGGGTCGGTGAGGTGCAGCAAGAGCTCCAGGATGCCGTCAAGAAGTACGAATCCTTGGAGCGTGACTCGAAGACTAAAGAGTCCGAGCTTGCCAAGGCCCTCCAGAGTGCACAAGACGCCAGAGCCGAGCCCAGAAAGCCCTCCAGGAAATCGAGGAGGCCCAAAAGATTGCGACGGGTAAGGCTTTTCTTATGCAAAGCAAGCATGTGAAGGAAACATTCTTTTTACTTACCCGAATTCGGAGTTCTCCAGGAGCATTTGCGGATTTGACACGCAGTATATTAGATGCCACGGAGTTCTACCGAGCCGAAGAAGGGAGTTCGATGGAGAAGTTGTTCTGGTCCCAGTACCTTGGGTCAGAGCATCCGAGGCTCTTAAGCGACCAGCTGAAACAGTTAATTAGTCGAACGGCACAAGGCGGCCGAACTGGCCATGAAGGACCTTATAGTCCGGATGTGGCCGGTCGAGCCCCTGCCTACCAGTTACTTCGGACTTGTTAAGGGGCTTGTGAGTGCCTGCCCATGACTTGACGTCAAAAAGCGGTTGGTGTGTATTGAGGGTGCGCGGAT
The DNA here is from genome assembly GCF_018294505.1 of Triticum aestivum. NCBI lineage: Eukaryota > Viridiplantae > Streptophyta > Magnoliopsida > Poales > Poaceae > Triticum > Triticum aestivum. The sequence goes on from NC_057799.1 coordinate 94,729,843, forward strand.
GGCGTTTGCCTATGCGAAGGTGCATTGGGCAAAGATGAATGCCAAGGCGCTGATGACCGAGGGGCCGCTAGAGGGCAAGGAGCACCGTCGTCCCGAGATGTATACAGATGGAGTCCTCGAGGGAGCCCGCATTGTGGCGGAGCGATGTGCGAAGGATGTAATCTTTGAATGAATACATTCATTTTATCCTATCTTGTAATATAAAACAAGTTCGCTATGCAATATGTGTTGCATGTTTATTTAAAATTGTCTCTCCTATGCGGCCGTTTATGAAATTTTGAGACTTGGCCAGTCGTTGGCTTCTGCCCCCTCATAGCTAGTATAGGGGTGTTCGGGATAAATCCAAACAATCTTTACCCCAGTTTTGGGTCCTTTATGGAGGTGTTCGGCGCAACGAACCAGGCAATCGGACTATACGGCTTTATCACTCTCACTTAGCTAGAGAGCTCTATAACTTTAAATTTTGGCGAAGCCCCTAGTATTCGGAAGGCCGAACTTGGGGCGCTATACACGCCTAAATCGGGCGATAACCGATTCATCGCTTGAAGCGGGATAAAATCTTTAGGGATTTTGAGACCTCTCGAACAGCGACCAGCTCTCGCTACATCATGACAGTCAGTTCTCGGCTTTCTCTACCGAGGTGCTCGTTCGGAAGAACCGGGACACAATCGCAGTAGTTCTCCCTGTGCCGCCTTAGCCGATATAGCGGAACGTAAGGTGGCAAAACATGGGAGCCGGGCAAACCCAACATTTGACCAAAGAGATGATTCGGAGCCAATGCATATAATGCTATAAGTTCGGGGTGCCGAGCTATACTATAAAGTGTTCGGACTTTCTTGCCGTGTTATGGGTGCGTTGAAGCCCCTGGCGATTTAAAGCGTACCAGAATGTACGAATGCAGTAAGTATAAAGACAGGGAAAAGGAGGAATAAAAAGAAAAACACATCAAGTTTGATTTCCATTGTCATTTGAATGATACGTCAAGGCGTATTTGTACCATACGTGCGAGAAGCGAGCAAGGCTATTTAACATGCCGTTTACCAAGAGCAGGCTGTGTGCGGATATGTAAACAGGAATAACGATCATTAACAAAGACCACCTGGGGGTTCCTTCATACGTCAAAGCCCTTGGCTTCTCTTGGTGTATTCTTCCGCGATGGGTTCGATGATCACGTTTATCAAAAACGAAGCCTCGAGAAGAGGAGACCTCAAAAGGAGAAGAAGAAAACAAGGTAAAGGTGTGCGGATCCTGGGGCGGTTGAGCCGTATTATGGACCGCCATCTAGCTGTGCCTCCGTTGATGCCCATGGTATCTTAAGTGCGTAGTTATGTACGCGCGGCACAAATTGCGCCGCTTGACTAGGACTAGAACGGAGGCCGAATTGCTAGGTGCGCTCTGGGCGAGCCGGATGGTTCTGTTGCAGAGCAGTTCGGACTCGTTTAAGATTGTCCGGAGGCTTTATTGCTGAATTGAGGTTCTGCCTAGAAAGGCCGCTCTGTGCTTCTGCTGCCAGTGCCACGGTGTGCTCCTCCGTGCGGAGGGAGTGCTCCGTATTTCTATTGACTGTTATGACACCGCGGGGTCCGTGCATCTTGAGCTTGAGATAGGCATAGTGTGGCACCGCCTTGAATCGAGCAAATGTGGTTCGTCCAAGCAGTGCGTGGTAACCACTTCGAAACGGGACGATGTCAAAGATTAACTCCTCGCTTCGGAAGTTATCCGGGGATCCTAATACCACTTCCAGCGTGATTGAGCCTGTCCAACGGGCCTCTACACCAGGTATGACACCTTTGAAGGTGGTGTTGGTAGGTTTGATCCTTGAGGGATCAATACCCATTTTACGCACTGTATCCTGATAAAGCAGGTTCAGGCTGCTGCCACTGTCCATGAGGACTCTTGTGAGGTGGAATCCGTCGGTTATAGGGTCAAAGACCAGTGTGGCTGAACCGCCATGACGAATACTGGTCGGATGGTCTCTGTGATCAAAGGTGATCGGACAGGAAGACCATGGGTTGATTTTTGGGGCGACTGGCTCCATCGCGTACACGTCCCTTAGTGCACCCTTCCATTCCCGCTTGGGGATATGGGTGGCGTATATCATATTCACCGTTTTAACTTGGGGAGGAAATTTCTTCTGTCCCCCTGTGTTCGGTGGCCGGGGCTCCTCGTCGTCATCGCTATGCAGCCCCTTTGTATTTTCGGCATTTAACTTGCCGGCCTGTTTGAACACCTAGCACTCTCTGTTGGTGTGGTTGGCTGGTTTATCGGGGGTGCCATGGATTTGACATGGACGATCTAGGATACGGTCCAACCTGGACGGACCCAGATTGTTTCTTTTGAATGGCTTCTTCCGCTGACCGGACTTGGAGACACTGAATCCGGCACTGACGGCCGTGTCTTCGGTGTTATCGCCATTACTTTGAAGCTTGAATTTGCTGCATCGGGGTTTGCCTATGCTGTCTCGGGTATATGAGGCGCCAGGCTTTCCCGACGCACCGCTACTACGGGCTAACCAGCTATCCTCGTCCGCACAAAAGCGGGTCATGAGTGTTGTGAGGGCTGCCATGGATTTCGGCTTCTCTTGGCCAAGGTGTCGGGCTAGCCACTCGTCGCGGATGTTATGTTTAAAGGCCGCTAGGGCTTCGGCATCCGGACAGTGACAATCTGGTTCTTTTTAGTTAAAAATCGAGTCCAGAATTTCCTAGCTGACTCTCCGGGCTGTTGGGTTATATGACTTAAGTCATCAGCGTCCGGTGGTCGTACATAGGTTCCCTGGAAGTTGTTAAGAAATGCGTCTTCCATGTTCTCCCAACTGCCAATGGAGTTTTCGAGCAGACTATTCAACTAGTGCCGAGCTGGTCCATTGAGTTTTAGTGGGAGGTACTTGATGGCGTGGAGATCATCACTGCGGGCCATATGAATGTGGAGAAGGAAGTCCTCAATCCACACCATGGGATCTGTTGTCCCATCGTATGATTTGATGTTTACGGGTTTAAACACTTCAGGGAACTCATGTTCCATTACTTCATCCGTGAAGCATAGGGGGTGTGCAACGCCTCTGTGCCGAGCCACTTCGTGACACAGTTCGGATGTAGCTGGTCTGTTGTATTCGGCTTGGGTGGATTTGTATGTAGTGTATCCGGCGTGACAGTCATCGTCGCGTGTTGAGGCACACCCCCATGATGCGTAGATCGATCTTGGCTGTCCTGCTTTATTTTCCAGTTCGTCTCGCAGGTCATGCGTGTAGCCCCGGGCCTTGGTGTTTTTATTTGTTCGGCGACGTGGTGCAGGGTGGTGTTCGAGCTGATACGTCACTTTATCTCGGCCACGGGGTGGCCGGTCAGCCGCATCCTGTGTTAGCGCCTCGTCCTCAAATTGAGGTGACAACTTCCGCCTCGGGTAGCTTTTTTTTGGGCGTTCGAGTCCATATTCCTCGGTTGCCAGGACTTCAGTCCATCTATCAGCTAGCAGATCTTGATCAGCTTGAAGCTGTTGCTGCTTCTTATTTAGGCTTTTTGCAGTGGCTATAAGCCGTCGCTTGAAGCTTTCCTGCTCGGCGGGATCCTCAGGCACGGTTAATTCGTCATAGCCGAGGCTCACCTCATCCTTTGAGGGGGGCATGTAGTTGTCCTCCTCCGATTTTCATTAGTGGCCTGTTCATTAGGGCTGGCTTGCCCGACCCCTTGTCCGGCCTGTTCTTATCCAGGCTGGGTGGGGTTGTCTTCATTGTCTTCGGCATCGTCCCAATTGCTATTGTCTCAGGTGCCGGTATCACTATTTTTGCTATGGCATGGTTTAGAGTGGCGCCGCTGACGTCGGTGCTTCGGCTTCTTTTCGAGAGGTTTGTCCTCACATGTATCCTTTTTTTCCTCGCCATTATCTTCTTTGGGGGTATCCACCATGTAAATGTCATATGACGAGGTGGCTATCCAGCGCCCTGTGGGCGGTGGTTCCTCTTCTTCTCCCGCATCGTCGTCCATACTGTCGATGTCTTCGGAGCCGAAGTCTGGCATGTCGGTCAAGTCATCGACAGTGGCTACCAAGTGGGTGGTGGGTGGGCAGCGAAATTCTTTGTCGTCGGCTTCCCACTCAAGCCGGACATAGTTCGGCGGAGAGTGCTCTGACAAGGAGAGGGACTTCAATGAAATTAACACGTCGCCCAAGGGCGAGTGTTGAAAGATGTCCGCGGAGGTAAACTACAAGATCGGTGCCCAGTCCGTTTTGATGGGCGCGGACACACGCGGTTCGGAACCCGTATCCGGAGACGAGTCCGGGGGCCCGAAGACACAGGTGAGGGATTGTGACACCCAATTTTTTTTTTGGTTTTATCAAAATCTTTTCTTTGATTTGAGGAGGGTATTTAAATTTTCTTCTAAAGAACCCTCCCTCTCAAAAACTTTCTTTTATGACAAGTGTTTTGTTTGGATTCACCCAAGACTTGATTTTCTGGTCTTGGAGGTTTTACCCATCATATGTGGATTCAAAACCAAATGCTTTTCACTTGGGAGATTTCTTTTGAAAAATCTTTTAAAATAGCCTTATGGCATTTGGAGTGATCTTCTCCCCCTTTTCTAAATCTCTTCTTGCCATGACATGAGTGGAAATCCCCCCATAAGCCTTTCCCCATCTTTGGATCATGATATACTTCAAATCCAGCAGTTTGAACCTCCCCATATTCTTCCTTCCATTTATTTCTCATCAAAAATAATTTCTGCCCTCTACTCTAGCTCTTGGAGATTTACAAAGGAGCTACCCTTTCTACTTTGAGTTTTGCCTCCAAACTAATTTCACTAGCTAGTCCTTAGAGCCCTCAACCAAGATCCATGAAGATCCACTGGTCTCCAGTTCAAATATTTCAAATTGTGCTTGCTGCAAGTTTGGACCATGTTTGCCAAATTTGATGAAATTCAATTGTTTTCTCGTCCTAAAAATCTGAGAAAATTCAGGCAGCCTCTGGGTGCATTGAGAGGTCACCTCACCAAGTCCCAGCTCCAGAAAAAAAATTCTTCGTGCCAAATCATTTCGTCGAACACCTGATGGACACTGTTGCTGTCAATGTTCAGAGTTCAGTTAAACAGTTTTAGTAACCACTGTCGTTTTCTTCAGAGCTCGTTCTCGATCTCGCCAGTACCACGGTGGCGCCTTGCTCCCTGTTCCCTCCTTCTTATCCCTGCGCCGCACGATCGTCTGGAGGCTAGCGGGCGTCGGCGACGAGCAGGCGGAGGTGCGCCACCCCGTGAGCAACGGCAGCAGCGGCTTTGCGGCTGCCAGAGAGAGGCGCAGCATGGACGGCGCCGTCCAGCGCCGCCCAAGCCACCAGAGGCCGCCGCGTGGCCCTCCACTCACCCGTGCACGCTGCCATCCTTCGTCATGAACTGCTAGGCGCCGAGCGCGCTCTCTCCCGCCGCCGTGCTCGTACGGCCGCCCCGTCGAGGATCGGCGCATTACGCCTAGCCCGACCGAAGTTTATCAGGGGAACGGCACCAGTAATCCTCCCTGATGGTGCCTAGCCGCATAAACCCCCTGCCCAACCCCTGCCTCGCTGTAATCGCTCGCCGGAGATATCCCGTTCACGGCCACCCCTCAGATCGCCTATAAAAGGAGGCCCCGAGCTCGAACTCGAACCCACACCACCTCTGCACACCACCAATACCACACCAAGCCACTAGAAGAGCCCCGAGGGAACCTTCTTCCCCAACTCCGGCCGCCTCGACCCGCCACGGGACTCAGCTCGATTCACTCCCGTGCGTGCACCTCTCCCCCTCAGCTCTTGCCAGCAGCCTTCTAGTGCATCCACTCTTCTGACCCGCGCTTCAATTTGGAGTTTTGCAGCACCCACCGGAGTTCTCCACCATCGCCCGAACCACCGTCCGCCGGAGAAAGTGTCGCCGCCGACGTGGTGCTCTCCGTCGGCCAAGTCCACCACCCACCGACGCGGAAGAACACACTGAACCTCTTGGTACCCTCCGATCTCTCTGCCTCGCCGTGGTTCAACGCCAGCGACCGCCGCAGCCTTCGGGCGCCGGTGAGCTCCATTGGAGTTTTAAACCTGACGGGTGGACCCCCCGTCAGCCTCTCTTCTTTCCCCCCCTCGAACCGTTCTCTGTTGGTGCCTTCGGGCAAATGCGCTTTCTCTTTGGGCTGGCACCTTTTATTCCGAACCGTTTTCTGCTTTCTCAAACAAGTCCCTGGTTCTTTTCTGTTTGATCACAGATCAGTCCCTGGACTAAAACCCTTATAACTTTTTAATAAAAGGTGATTTTTGTTTGATTCTTTTTCTGACAGTCTTGTATTTTTGTCTAGTTTTTTATAGTATTTATTTGGAAAATTTTTGGAACAATTTTTATGCACGCGACGATTTTCACGTTAGTGAACGGTTTCGATATACCGTAGGTTCCGGAGGAGGTGACGGAGCCGCGAACTTCGCCGAGCTAGACTCCGACTTCTCCGAACCAGGCAAGCATGTTTGAACCTTTGATATGATAGGTGTTTTGCATGTTTGCTTGAATGGTTTTTGCATGTCATATGAGCATCGGTGAGTATTACGTTGCATGAAAGGCAACTATCCTTGTGTTCCGAAGTTACTGTGATCTTCGATGAAAGATGACCTGATCATGTGGTGACATGAAAGGTAGTGAGGTGGTATTGTTGTAGCATGCCAGCCTTACGTCATCCGTTAAACTCCGACGTTAACGTGGACTGAGTCACGTTACCGTTCCTTCCCTTTCGTGCTGCCACATGTTTTCTGCAAAGAATACGGTTTAGTAAGTTGTTAACCTCTTTCCTTGTACACACCAAATAGAGGGGCCAGGATGAGGGTTCCATGGCCCTGGATTAAAGCCAGTCATCCGGTCAGGGGGCATGGGTGTTTCTGGTTGGGACCGAGAGGGGGGCACCCCTTAGAGCGCGCGTATATAAATTTGATCCCATGCTACGCGAGGTTGTAGCCTCCCCGTCTCAACGTTTTTCTTGAACGTTGCCGAGGGTGATTCCTGGCATCGGAATGTTGAATGGGTGTCTTCTGGTTCAATGTGTTTCTCCTAAAACACCGTAAACGGAACTAGTCCATTGTGACTACTGAAATCCGTTGGCTGTGGTTAAATAGTACAAACTCTGCAGAGTCAAATCCTTCCGAGTCATCGTGTCCATGGTCCAAGACCGTGACCAACTTATCCATATCCATGTCAGTTCCTATCTCGCTTTGAGTGGTAAATCCCCGGTGAACAAGTCTGAGTGGTAAACCCGGTTGAATTATTATTCCTGTGGATGGACTAATCTTTTATTTACCTCATACCTGAATGTTCCCTTGAAATGATTTAAATTCATGAGCTGCTGAAATATCTAGTTATGTAATATAAGCCCTTTATGCGATGTCGCTCAGACGTCCGACTGTGGCATTCTTGTCATTTACTATTGATATAAGCCCTTTATGTGATGTCGCTTAGACGTCCGACTGTGGCATTCTTGTCATTTACTTTTGATATAAGCCCTTTATGTGATGTCGCTCAGACGTCCGACTGTGGCATTCTTGTCATTTACTTTTGATATAAGCCCTTTATGTGATGTCGCTCAGACGTCCGACTGTGGCACTCTTGTCATTTACTTTTGATATAAGCCCTTTATGTGATGTCGCTCAGACGTCCGACTGTGGCACTCTTGTCATTTACATTTGATATAAGCCCTTTATGTGATGTCGCTCAGATGTCCGACTGTGGCACACACTGTCATTTATTTTCCACTATAAGCCCTTTATGAGGTGTCACCTTGACGCCCGACTGCGGCATTGTTATTTCACTTGTACCCTTCCGAGGAGTCATTCAGACACTCGATTGGCCTTCAGCATTACGTTGGGATTTCGGGAGGACTACCGCCCGACTTTTTTTTTAATTCCCATGCATAGCTATTTTATTATCTGAGTGCGCTTGTTAATCTGTTCATATGCATCATGTTTACATTTGTTATATCTTATGTCCGAACTGTCTTGCGAGTACTTTCATAGTACTCACCTGGCTTGTTGATTTGGCCAGATGTTGACGAAGGCGATCTCATGGATGAAGAGTTTGATAGTGAGTCCGACGCCTAGAGGAGTCCCAGTTAGTCCCGTGCGATCCTGGATATTGGTCACTTGTATTATATTCGCTTCCGCCACCCACAATAAGTATCCTCGAGCCTCACTCTGACGCTCGAAGAGTTGTTAGTTTCAGGAGTCATGTCACCCACTTCACTGTGATTTATCCACCACCGCTTTTATCGTGAGTTAGTAGTTATGCCACCCTATCCGCCTTTATGTATTATTGGCGTGCTTGTAATAAATTGTTGAGCAGTCTCCGCTCAACCTTGTATTATATCTAGTACTCCTGGTTTTTCTTCTGTGATCAAAATATTGTCTACCAGTGAGAAGGAATTCTTCTTTACTGGTCCCTAAAAGGGATCGGTCTCTCAATAAATATTTTTATTGGAAAATCGGTCGTGACAAGCTTGGTATCAGAGCCAGGCTGACTGTAGGAAGCCACTAGGTGCCATCGCTAATCGGTTATTAGCGTTTTTAGTGCTTTTTCAGCATTTTGCAAATGTAGCTATTTTCTGTTGGTCATCATAAATTTATGATTTGACTATTCGGAATTTGTGCCTACTTTTGTAAATGGCTGGCTACGACTGAGCAGTCCTTCTCCGTGCGAAATCAAATATTTTCTTGGAAAATCTTGAGGTCTTTTAAATTTTTTGTCTTTGCATGATTTTCCTTGTGCCACACAGTTCTTGTCATGATTTTTGCAAAATAATACCCCAGAGTGGAAAATGTCTCGTCCTTGGACCCGTTCCATGCCAAATCCAACCGAAGAAGTTTATGGAACACAGACCAGCAACAACTTCACTCAGGGACAGTCTAGTCAACAGGACAGCAAGGCAGCCTTATCTCAAGTATGCCGCCTCTTCGAACAAAGCCAGCAACAGCACCAAGAGATGATGAATCACGTCATCAATATGGGAAATCACCGTGAGCCATACCAACCACACTCCAAGTTGTATGAACTGCAGAAGACACGCCCTCCAACGTTTGCTCACACTGATAGGCCGCTTGAAGCCGATGATTGGCTTCGTGACATCGAAAGAAAGTTGATTATTGCTCAATGTTCTGATCATGAGAAGGTGCTTTATGCACCTCACTACCTCACTGGAGCAGCTGCCGCATGGTGGGAGAACTTCCTACACATGCATCCCAGTGAACATAACATCACCTGGGAAGAGTTTAAGGAAGGCTTTCGTGGGGCACACAACCCCAGGAGCATTATAAAAATCAAGAAAAGAGAATTTGATTACCTCAAGCAAAGAGGCATGTCAGTGACAGAATACAACGGTCAGTTTACCCAGCTATCTAGTTATGCCCACGATGAACATATGACTGAGAACAAAAGGATGGAAAAATTTCTGGACGGCCTAGCGCCAGCATTAAGATGCCAACTGGTCGTACACACTCTCCCAGATTTCAGAACTCTAGTTGACAAGGCCATTACGTTGGAGAATGAGCGCCACAGTCTGGAGGATATCCGTAAGCGGAAAAGGGACAAGACAACTCTTGCTCGCAATAACCGAAGCAAGACTGATGTTCAGAGGAATGAAACGAGAAAATCCATGACTACTGCTATAAGGCCAACTAGACAGTTTCATTCAAGGGACAAGGACTTTACGTACTATCCAGGGGTCACTTGCTATGCTTGTGGTGAAGAAGGGCACTATGCCAAACAGTGCCCAAAACCAAGGAACTCGGCCCCCAAGCCGAACAATGGTGGGAACAATCCAGCCCCCAAGCGCAACAATTTCAATCCCAACAACAATCACAGGAAGGGTCACCTGAACCATGTGACCAGGGAAGAAGCACAGAATGCCCCAGACATCGTACTCGGTACGTTCCCTGTCAACACAGTACCTGCCACGGTTTTGTTTGATTCTGGAGCTTCTCACTCGTTCATTTCGAAGAGTTTTGTCTTGCAACATGGTTTTCCGATACTCCCCTTGGAAAAATCTATGATCATCAAGTCCCCCGGAAATAAGCAGATCACTCAGAGTTACTGCCAAGGAGTGATTATTGAATTCGAAGGACTAAAGTTTCAAGCTAATCTCATCGTGTAGGAAAATAAAGGACTGGATGTCATCCTAGGGATGGACTGGTTGACCACCAACAAGGGATTTATTGACTGTTTCAATCGGACTGTGATCCTCACTCACCATCACGGCAAGACAATAAAGGTTATAGCTCAAGAGAGACCACGGTCACGGCAGCCAAAGTTGAACAAAGTGGATATTTCAGAACTGAGAAAGGTTCCAGTGGTGTGCGAGTTTCCAGACGTATTTCCTGAAGAACTACCAGGCATGCCACCAGACCGAGAGATAGAGTTCAGCATTGAACTAGCACCTGGCACCACTCCCATCTATAAGAAACCTTATAGAATGGCACCCTCAGAGTTGGTAGAATTGAAGAAGCAAATAAAGGAATTACTGGACAAAGGATTTATTCGAGCCAGCTCCTCACCTTGGGGTTCGCCAGTATTATTCGCCAAGAAAAAGGATGGGACACTGAGACTGTGTATAGACTATCGAGCTCTCAATATGGTCACCATCAAAAACAAATATCCGATGCCACGGATAAATGATTTGTTTGACCAGCTCGCACAAGCCAAGGTGTTCTCAAAAATTGATTTAAGATCGGGATATCATCAATTGAAAGTACGGACAGAAGATATCCCTAAGACAACATTCACCTCCAGAAACGGATTATATGAGTTCACAGTAATGCCTTTTGGACTGACAAACGCCCCCGCATATTTCGTCCACCTCATGGACAAAGTGTTTATGAAATTCATGGACAAATTTGTTGTGGTGTTCATTGACGATATTCTGGTATACTCAAGGACACCAGAAGAACATGCCGAACATCTCAAAATTGTTTTGGGAGAATTAAGGAAACATCAATTGTACGCCAAATTTAGCAAGTGTGAATTTTGGCTAAGACAAGTTTGTTTTCTAGGCCATATATTAACCCAAGAAGGCATGGCCCTAGACCCAGAAAAGGTCAAAGCCATACTTGACTGGAAACCACCAGCCAACGTGACCGATGAACGGAGTTTCCTTGGAATGGCTGGATATTACCGGACGTTTATTGAAGGATTCTCCACTGTGGCAAAACCAATGACACAGTTGCTCAAGAAGGACAAGAAATTTGTATGGACGGAAGCATGCGAGAAAAGCTTCCAAGAACTCAAGAAGAAACTAACAACGACACCAGTTTTGACCGTGCCAGACATACACAAGAGTTTTGAAGTGTATTGTGACGCATCCCGGAAGGGCCTCGGATGTGTACTGATGCAGGATGGCAAAGTTGTCGCGTATGCTTCCAGGCAACTACGGAAGCATGAGGAAAATTATCCAACTCATGACTTGGAGCTAGCAGCGGTCATCCATGCACTCAAGGAGTGGAGGCACTTTCTGTTGGGAAATCGTTGTGAAATATATACGGACCATAAGAGCCTTAAATATATTTTCACACAACCAGAGCTAAATTTACGCCAACGACGCTGGTTGGAATTGGTCAAGGACTATGATGTCGGCATTCACTACCATCCAGGGAAAGCAAATGTAGTGGCAGATGCTCTTAGTCGGAACCCCAGCCCGGGCAACGACAGTCCACAGAACTTGAGGCCTGAGTTTCAGCAGGAGTTCGCTAGACTCAACATGGTGTTAGTCTCAGAGGGCACCGTATCAAATATGGAGATACATCCCACCCTAATGGAACAAATTAAGAAGGCTCAGCAGGGACATCCCAGCATCGAAGGTATAAAGAGGAAAATGAGCCTTGGCAAGGCTTCAGAGTTCGTCACAGACAATGAAGGAATATTATGGTACGGGGACAGACTTTGCGTACCAAACATTGAGGAACTCAAGCAACAAATCCTAACCGAAATCCGCACCGCTCCATACTCGATCCACCCTAGAGGAACCAAAATGTACAAAGACATTCAGGAAAGATTTTGGTGGCATGGTATAAAAAGGGATAGAGCCGCATTCATTGCTTGTTGCGATTCATGTCAGCGCATTAAAGCCGAGCATCAAAAGCCAGCAGGGCTGCTACAGCCAAACAGGATACCTGAGTGGAAATGGGATGAAATTGGAATGGACTTCATCGTCGGACTACCTCGATCTCAACGCGGAAATGATGCCATATGGGTCATCACAGATAGGCTAACCAAGGTAGCACATTTCATTCCCGTGAAGACGACCTACTCCACTCAAAGGCTAGCCAAGCTTTATCTCTCCCGTATAGTTTGTTTGCATGGAGTCCCAAAAACCATAATATCCGACCGAGGCACTCAATTTGTCTCTAAATTTTGGAATCACCTACAACAAGCTCTGGGCACGCAACTAGCTTTCAGTACAGCGTACCACCCTCAGACTGATGGACAAACGGAACGCGTGAACCAAATCCTAGAGGACATGCTGAGAGCCTGTGTGCTCACCTATGGATCAAGTTGGGAAGAAAGTCTGCCGTATGCCGAGTTTGCTTACAACAACAGTTACCAAGCCAGCTGCAAATGGCACCTTTGAAGCACTGTACGGACGGAGATGTCGTACCCCACTAAATTGGTCAGAAACAGGTGACAGTCGTATCTTCGGCCCAGACATGCTCAAGGAAGCCGAGGAGAAGGTTAAACAGATCAGGGACAGACTCAAGACAACTCAAAGCCGACAGAAGAGCTATTACGATCAAAAACATCATGAGGTCAGCTTTGAACCCGGTGATTACGTTTACCTCCGAGTGTCTCCTATGAGGGGCCTGCAACGGTTCAAAATTAAGGGGAAGCTAGCCCCGAGATTTATTGGACCCTTCTGTATAGTTGCACGAAGAGGCACAGTAGCCTACCAGCTAGACCTACCCAAAGAGCTGTCAGACGTCCACGACGTGTTTCACGTCTCACAGTTGAGGAAATGTGTGAGTAACCCGGAAAAGCATGTATCTCATGAAAGCATTGATGTGCAACCAGATCTCACCTACAGAGAACGGCCAGTAAAGATATTGGAAGAGTCTGAAAGGAGGACCCGTCAGAAAACGATAAAAATTTTCAAGGTTCAGTGGAGCAATCACACCGAGGATGAAGCTACATGGGAAAGAGAAGATTTTCTTCAGGCAGAGTACCCACATCTATTTGAGGATCAGCTGAAATCTCGAGGACGAGATTTTTCCTAAGGGGGTAGGTGTTGTGACATCCAAATATTTTTTTGGTTTTATCAAAATCTTTTCTTTGATTTGAGGCGGGTATTTAAATTTTCTTCTAAAGAACCCTCCCTCTCAAAAACTTTATTTTATGACAAGTGTTTTGTTTGGATTCACCCAAGACTTGGTTTTTTGGTCTTGGAGGTTTTACCCATCATATGTGGACTCAAAACCAAATGCTTTTCACTTGGGAGATTTCTTTTGAAAAATCTTTTAAAATAGCCCTATGGCATTTGGAGTGATCTTCTCCCCCTTTTCTAAATCTCTTCTTGCCATGACATGAGTGGAAATCCCCCCCATAAGCCTTTCCCCATCTTTGGATCATGATATACTTCAAATCCAGCAGTTTGAACCTCCCCATAATTTTCTTCCATTTATTTCTCATCAAAAATAATTTCTGCCCTCTACTCTAGCTCTTGGAGATTTACAAAGGAGCTACCCTTTCTACTTTGAGTTTTGCCTCCAAACCAATTTCACTAGCTAGTCCTTAGAGCCCTCAACCAAGATCCATGAAGATCCACTGGTCTCCAGTTCAAATACTTCAAATTGTGCTTGCTGCAAGTTTGGACCATGTTTGCCAAATTTGATTAAATTCAATTGTTTTCTCGTCCTAAAAATCTGAGAAAATTCAGGCAGCCTCTGGGTGCATTGAGAGGTCACCTCACCAAGTCCCAGCTCCAGAAAAAAATTTCTTCGTGCCAAATCATTTCGTCGAACACCTGATGGACACTGTTGCTGTCAATGTTCAGAGTTCAGTTAAACAGTTTCAGTAACCACTATCGTTTTCTTCAGAGCTCGTTCTCGATCTCGCCAGTACCACGGTGGCGCCTTGCTCCCTGTTCCCTCCTTCTTATCCCTGCACCGCACGATCGTCTGGAGGCTAGCGGGCGTTGGCGACGAGCAGGCGGAGGTGCGCCACCCCGTGAGCGACGGCAGTAGCGGCTTTGCGGCTGCCAGAGAGAGGTGCAGCATGGACGGCGCCGTCCAGCACCGCCCAAGCCACCGGAGGCCGCCGCGTGGCCCTCCACTCACCCGTGCACGCTGCCATCCTTCGTCGTGAACTGCTAGGCGCGGAGCACGCTCTCTGCCGCCGCCGTGCCCGTACGGCCACCCCGTCGAGGATCGGCGCATTACGCCTAGCCCGACCGAAGTTTAGCAGGGGAACGGCACCAGTGATCCTCCCTGATGGTGCCTAGCCGCATAAACCCCCTGCCCAACCCCTGCCTCGCCGTAATCGCTCTCCGGGGATATCCCGTTCATGGCCACCCCTCGGATCGCCTATAAAAGGAGGCCCCGAGCTCGAACTCGAACCCACACCACCTCTACACACCACTAATACCACGCCAAGCCACTGGAAGAGCCCCGAGGGAGCCTTCTTCCCCAACTCCGGCCGCCTCGACCCGCCACGGGACCCAGCTCGATTCACTCTCGTGCGTGCACCTCTCCCCCTCAGCTCTTGCCAGTAGCCTTCTAGTGCATCCACTCTGCTGACCCGCGCTTCAATTTGGAGTTTTGCAGCACCCACCGGAGTTCTCCACCATCGCCCGAACCACCGTCCGCCGGAGAAAGTGTCGCCGCCGACGTGGTGCTCTCCGTCGGCCAAGTCCACCACCCACCGACGCGGAAGAACACACTGAACCTCTTGGTACCCTCCGATCTCTCTGCCTCGCCGTGGTTCAACGCCAGCGACCGCCGCAGCCTTCAGGCACCGGTGAGCTCCATTGGAGTTTTAAACCTGATGGGTGGACCCCCCGTCAGCCTCTCTTCTTCCCCCCCTCGAACCGTTTTCTGTTGGCGCCTTCGGGCAAATGCGCTTTCTCTTTGGGCTGGCGCCTTTTATTCCGAACCGTTTTCTGCTTTCTCAAACAAGTCCCTGGTTCTTTTCTGTTTCATCACAGATCAGTCCCTGGACTAAAACCCTTATAACTTTTTAATAAAAGTTGATTTTTGATTGATTCTTTTTCTGTCAGTCTTGTATTTTTGTCTAGTTTTTTATAGTATTTGTTTGGAAAAAATTTGGAACAATTTTTATGCACGCGACGATTTTCACGTTAGTGTACGGTTTTGATATACCGTAGGTTCCGGAGGAGGTGACGGAGCCGCGAACTGCGCCGAGCTAGACTCCGACTTCTCCGAACCAGGCAAGCATGTTTGAACCTTTGATATGATAGGTGTTTTGCATGTTTGCTTGAATGGTTTGTGCATGTCATATGAGCATCGGTGAGTATTACGTTGCATGCAAGGCAACTATCCGTGTGTTCCGAAGTTATTGTGATCTTCGATGAAAGATGACCTGATCATGTGGTGACATGAAAGGTAGTGAGGTGGTATTGTTGTAGCATGCCAGTCTTACGTCATCCGATAAACTCCGACGTTAACGTGGACTGAGTCACGTTACCGTTCTTCCCTTTCGTGCTGCCACATGTTTTCTGCAAAGAATACGGTTTAGTAAGTTGTTAACCTCTTTCCTTGTACACACCAAATAGAGGGGCCGGGATGAGGGTTCCATGGCCCTGGATTAAAGCCAGTCATCCGGTCAGGGGGCATGGGTGTTTCCGGTTGGGACCGAGAGGGGGGCACCCCTTAGAGCGCGCGTATATAAATTTGATCCCATGCTACGCGAGGTTGTAGCCTCCCCGTCTCAAAGTTTTTCTTGAACGTTGCCGAGGGTGATTCCTGGCATCGGAATGTTGAATGGGTGTGTACTGGTTAGATGTGTTTCTCCTAAAACACCATAAACGGAACTAGTCCCTTGTGACTACTGAAATCCGTTGGCTGTGGTTAAATAGTACAAACTCTGCAGAGTCAAATCCTTCCGAGTCATCGTGTCCATGGTCAAGGACCATGGCCAGTATATCCATATCTATGTCAGTTCTCGTGGTAAATCCCCGGTGAACAAGCTTGAGTGGTAAACCCGGTTGAATTATTATTCCTGTGGACGGACTAATCTTTTATTTACCTCATACCTGAATGTTCCCTTGAAATGATTTAAATTCATGAGCTGCTGAAATATCTAGTTATGTAATATAAGCCCTTTATGCGATGTCGCTCAGACGTCCGACTGTGGCATTCTTGTCATTTACTATTGATATAAGCCCTTTATGTGATGTCGCTTAGACGTCCGACTGTGGCATTCTTGTCATTTACTTTTGATATAAGCCCTTTATGTGATGTCGCTCAGACGTCCGACTATGGCATTCTTGTCATTTACTTTTGATATAAGCCCTTTATGTGATGTCGCTCAGACGTTCGACTGTGGCACTCTTGTCATTTACTTTTGATATAAGCCCTTTATGTGATGTCTCTCAGACGTCCGACTGTGGCACACACTGTCATTTATTTTCCACTATAAGCCCTTTATGAGGTGTCGCCTTGACGCCCGACTGCGGCATTGTTATTTCACTTGTACCCCTTCGAGGAGTCATTCAGACACTCGATTGGCCTTCAGTATTACTTTGGGATTTCGGGAGGACTACCGCCCGACTTCCCTTTTTATTTCCCATGCATTGCTATCTCATTGTCTGAGTGCGCTTGTTAATCTGTTCATATGCATCATGTTTACATTTGTTATATCTTATGTCCGAACTGTCTTGCGAGTACTTTCATAGTACTCACCTGGCTTGTTGATTTGGCCAGATGTTGACGAAGGCGATCTCATGGATGAAGAGTTTGATAGTGAGTCCGACGCCTAGAGGAGTCCCAGTCAGTCCCGTGCGATCCTGGATATTGGTCACTTGTATTATATACGCTTCCGCCACCCACAATAAGTATCCTCGAGCCTCACTCCGACGCTCGAAGAGTTGTTAGTTTCAGGAGTCATGTCACCCACTTCACTGTGATTTATCCACCACCGCTTTTATCGTGAGTTAGTAGTTATGCCACCCTATCCGCCTTTATGTATTATTGGCGTGCTTGTAATAAATTGTTGAGCAGTCTCCGCTCAACCTTGTATTATATTAGTACTCCTGGTTTTTCTTCTGTGATCAAGATATTGTCTACCAGTGAGAAGAAATTCTTCTTTACTGGTCCGTAAAAGGGATCGGTCTCTCAATAAATATTTTTATTGGAAAATCAGTCGTGACAGGGATTCCTGGATTAGGGGGTCCTCAGACAGCCGGACTATATACTTTGGCCGGACCGTTGGACTATGAAGATACAAGATAGAAGACTTCGTCCCGTGTCCGGATGGGACTCTCCTTTGCGTGGAAGGAAAGCTTGGGATTCGGATATGTAGATTTCCTTCTCTATAACCGACTCTGTGTAACCCTAGCCCCCTCCGGTATCTATATAAATCGGAGGGTTTAGTCCGTAGGACCAAGAACAACAATCGTAATCATAGGCTAGGTTCTAGGTTTAGCCTCCTCTATCTCGTGGTAGACCAACTCTTGTAATACTCATATCATCAAGATTAATCTAGAAGGAAGTAGGGTATAATTACCTCCATAGAGAGGGCCAGAACCTGGGTAAACATCGTGTCCCCCGCCTCCTGTTACCATTAACCTTAGACGCATAGTTCGGGACACCCTACCCGAGATCTGCCGGTTTTGACACCGACATTGGTGCTTTCATTGAGAGTTCCACTGTGTCGTCACCATAAGGTTTGATGGCTCCTTCAATCGTCTACAGTGATGCGATCCAGGGTGAGGTTTTCCTCCCCGGACAAATCTTCATATTCGGCGGCTTCGCACTGCGGGCCAACTCGCTTGGCCATCTGGAGCAGATCGATAACTACGCTCCTGGGCATCAGGTCAGGTTTGGAAACCTGAATTACACTACCGAGATCCGCGGAGACTTGATCTTTGACGGATTTGAGCCCATGACAGGTGCTCCCTAAGGCCGCGATGAGCATGACTTAGATCCGCCATCAGGCGGCGATCAGGAGATCACACATGCGGCTGCCCCGTCTCTAAATCCGGAGTAGATCGTGTCGTCCGTGGATGGGGGGCTGCACCCCACCACGGAGGCCTCATACTCTACGGCGTTAGAGCCGAACACAGATTCAGCCTCTATCGAGGCCTGGGTCGTCGGGCCCACGGACTCGTCTCCGGATACGGGTTTCGGACCGTGTGTGTCCACGCCCGTCAAAATTGACTGGGTACCGATCTTGGAGTTTACCTCCGCGAACATCTTTCAACACTCACCCTTGGGCGACGTGTTAAGTTCATTGAAGTCCCTCTCCTTGTCAGAGGACTCTCCGCCGAACTATGTCCGGCTTGAGTGGGAAGCGGACAACAAAGAATTTCGCTTCCCACCCACCACCCACTTGGTAGCCTCTGTCGACGACTTGACCGACATGCTAGACTTCGACTCCGAAGACATCGATGGTATGGACGATGATGCGGGAGAAGAAGAGGAACCACCGCCCACAGGGCGATGGACAGCCACCTCGTCATATGACATTTACATGGTGGATACCCCCAAAGAAGATAATGGCGAGGAAAAAAAGGATACATGTGAGGATAAACCTCTTGAGAAGCAGCCAAAGCGCCGACGTCAGTGGCTCCACTCTAAACAACGCCATGGTAAAAATAGCAATACAGGTACAGGAGATAATACCCCGGACAACGGTGAAAACAATGAAGTCCCCGAAGACCCAGCCATGAAGCAGGAAGAGCAGGGGGACGGCAAACACAGTCCGGGGCCACTGTCTGACCAGAGCGATGCCAAAGACGCCACTTATCAACCTGTCTCCGCAGAATAGGACAATTCAGATGACGATACATTCAACATCCCTGATACACAAGTGGAGCGAGAACGACTCCAACAGAGACTCATCGCCACTGCTAGGAGTTTGAATAAGCAGAAGCAAAGGCTTAAAGCTGCACAGGATATGCTCGATGACTAATGGAACAAAGTGCTCGACACTAAGGGAAGATACGGCGGTAATCGCCAAACAAAGAGCTATCCCAAACGTAAACTGCTTCCCGAATTCGACGACGAGGCTATAGCGCCCATACCGCTGAATAACCGTACAGACGACTAACAGGACCGACCACCTCGTGGCCGAGACAGAGCAACTAATAACGCCGCACACAAATCCGCACCCCAGCACCATAAAGAAAGGGAAGTAACAACCCAGAACAAGCAACACGATTTACGTGAAGACTTGGATAGAAGGGCTGGCATAACAAGGTCCATCTACGGATCTCGAGACCACCAAAACAAATATACCAGCCGCTCTCTGCTACGTCTTGAGCTTGCATTGGTTTTCCTTGAAGAGGAAAGGATGATGCAGCACAGTAGCATAAGTATTTCCCTCAGTTTTTGAGAACCAAGGTATCAATCCAGTAGGAGGCTCCTGACAACTCCCACGCACCTACACAAACAAACAAAGAACTCGCAACCAACGCAATAAAGGGGTTGTCAATCCCTTCACAGCCACTTGCGAAAGTGAGATCTGATAGAGATAATATGATAAGATAAATATAGTTTTGGTATTTTATGATATAGATTGGAAAAGTAAAGATGCAAATAAAAGTAGATTGAAAGCGTATATGATAAAAGATAGACCCGGGGGCCAAAGGTTTCACTAGTGGCTTCTCTCAAGATAGCATAAGTAGTAGGGTGGGTGAACATATTACTGTCGAGCAATTGATAGAAAAGCGAATAATTATGAGATTATCTAGGCATGATCATGTATATAGGCATCACGTCCGTGACAAGTAGACCGACTCCTGCCTGCATCTACTACTATTACTCCACACATCGACCGCTATCCAGCATGCATCTAGAGTATTAAGTTCATAAGAACAGAGTAACGCTTTAAGAAAGATGACATGATGTAGAGGGATAAACTCATGCAATATGATATAAACCCCATCTTTTTATCCTCGATGGCAACAATACAATACGTGCCTTGCTGCCCCTGCTTTCACTGGGAAAGGACACCGCAAGATTGAACCCAAAGCTAAGAACTTCTCCCATGGCAAGAAAGATCAATCTAGTAGGCCAAACCAAACCGATAATTCGAAGAGACTTGCAAAGATAACCCAATCATACATAAAAGAATTCAAAGGAGATTCAAATATTTCTCATAGATAAACTTGATCATAAACCCACAATTCATCGGATCTCGACAAACACACCGAAAAAACAGTTTCATCGAATAGATCTCCAAGAAGAGGAAGGAGAACATGGTATTGAGATTCGAAGAGAGAGAAGAAGCCATCTAGCTAATAACTATGGACACAAAGGTCTGTGGTAAAATACTCACAACTCATCGGAGAGGCCTTGGAGTTGATGTAGAGGCCCTCCGTGGTGGATTCCCCCTCCGGCAGAGCGCCGGCGACGGCTCCAAGATGGGATCTCATGGATACAGAAGGTTACGGTGGTGGAAATAGTTTTTTGGTGGCTCCCCTGATGGTTTCGGGGTACATGGGTATATATAGGAGGAAGAAGTACGTCGGTGGATGCCCGAGGGGCCCACGAGATAGGGGGCGCGCCCAGTAGGGGGGGCGCCCTCCACCCTCATGGCTTCCTCGATTGCTTCTTGACTTGCACTCCAAGTCCTCTGGATCACGTTTGTTCCAAAAATCACGCTCCCGAACGTTTCATTCTGTTTGGACTCCGTTTGATATTCCTTTTCTTCGAAACACTTAAATAGGCAAAAAAACAGCAATACGGGCTCGGCCTCCGGTTAGTAGGTTAGTCCCAAAAATGATATAAAAGTGTAAAGTAAAGCCCATAAACATCCAAAACAGGTAATATAATAGCATGGAACAATCAAAAATTATAGATACGTTGGAGACGTATCACTCTCCAGTTCGGAACCAACATCAAACACTACAACCATCGGACTCACTCCACGGCATAACTAAATACAGGGGCGCGGCGCACCCCCTGTGCTCCACCGATGAGGTGCTGGATCATGAATTTCCGGCAGGGTTTAAACACGTAAACATCGAGGCATACGATGGAACGACAGACCCTGTGGTCTAGATAGAGGACTTTATTCTTCACATCCATAAGGCATGCGGAGATGATCTCCACGCCATCAAATACTTACCCCTCAAGCTCAAGGGACCAGCTCGGCACTTGCTGAAAAGCCTCCCCGAAAATTCTATAGGAAGCTGGGAGGAGCTCGAGGACGCTTTCAGGGCAAAATTTCAAGGGACCTATGTCCGACCTCGGGACGCAGACGATCTAAGTCATATAACCCAACAACCCGGAGAGTCCGCCCGTAAACTTTGGAACATATTTCTGACCAAGAAAAACCAAATCGTCGACTGTCCGGATGTCGAAGCCTTAGCAGCTTTCAAACAAAGTATCCGGATTGAATGGCTTGCCAGACATCTTGGCCAAGAAAAGCCCAGGACAATGGCAGCCCTAACCACCCTCATGACCCGCTTTTGCGCAGGCGAGGATAGCTGGTTGGCCCGTAGCAGCACCAGCGACCCAGGCATATCCGAAACCAGGGATGGCAACGGAAAACCACGACGCAATAAAAACAAACGTCGAAACAATGAAGACAGCCTAGAAAATACGGCGGTAAACGCCGGATTCAGGGGCTCCAAACCCGGTCAACAGAAAAAGACATTCAAAGGCAGCCGAGAAGGTCTATCCATCTTAGACAAAATTCTTGACAGGCCCTGCCAGATTCATGGCACCCTGGATAAGCCAGCTAACCACACCAACAGAGAATGTTGGGTCTTTAAACAGGCCGGCAAGCTCAACGCCGAACACAGGGGGAAGGGGTCGCTAAGTTTAGACGAGGATGAATCTCGCCAGCCGAACACAAGTGGACAGAAAAAATCCCCACCAGAGGTTAAAACAGTGAACATGATTTACGTCACTCATATCCCAAAAAGGGAGCGCAAACACGCACTCCGAGACGTATATGCTATAGAGCCCATCATCCCCAAATTCAACCCATGGCCGGCCTGTCCAATCACCTTTGATCGCAGGGATCATCCGACTAGTATCCGTCACGAGGGCTCGGCCACCTTAGTGCTCGACCCGATAATCGACGGATACCACCTCACCCGAGTCCTCATGGACGGCGGCAGTAGTCTCAATCTGATATATCAGGACACTGTCCGCAAGATGGGGATAGACCCGTCCAGAATTAAGCAAAGCAGCACTACCTTGAAAGGAGTGATGCCAGGCGCAGAGTCCCGCAGCAGTGGCTCCCTGACATTGGACGTTGTATTCGGTTCTCCCGATAACTTTCGAAGCGAAGAACTACTCTTCGATATTGCTCCATTCCATGGCGGCTACCATGCGTTACTGGGAAGAACGGCATTCGCCCGCTTCAATGCAGTCCCACATTACGCTTATCTTAAACTTAAGATGCCCGGCCCACGTGGCGTCATCACAATCAGTGGAAACACGAAGCGTTCCCTTTGAACGGACGAATACGTCATGGCTCTAGCAGCCGAATCATGGAGTGACCTCTGCAAAACGAGCAACTCATCGGTTCTCGAAACCGCGCACACCTAGGTGTAGCAGCTCAGATAAACCTGAGCTAGATTAGAGGCTATACCCCCACAAGAAGACCATACACGTCTCCCTGTAAAACAGGGCTTCAAAACTCCCTGTGTGGTGCGTGGGGCCGCACGTATATAAAAGGTCCATAGTTCGGCTTGACCCTATTCGGACTCAAAAATTATATCTTCATGGTTCTTCAAAACAAACCAATCCTACTTACGCTCACAGCATATCCGGTCACCTAATTCTTTCTTTGTTTCAGTTAACCATCACTCTTTACCCTCAAGGACACAGGCGCAACGGAGATAAAGGCGCAGACGTGCTGCAGAGCCCCGTTCTAAGGTTTCTTTCTAGATTAAGCCCCTGCGTAAACCTTTTTTACCATCTTTTGTTGTCTTCATATACTCCTGGCTCTTAAAATGACCCACAAGGATGTCGGCATTATCGTCACGTCGAATAGACCTGTACCTTGAAATCCAGGGTTTCTACCAAGGGCTGTCATTCAGCTCGGTATATTTGTAAAGACTGAATACCTTCGGGAGTGTTTGGCGTCGCGAGTTTGGCCTTATATGCATCAGCTCCGAATCATGTCTTTGGTCAAATGTTGGGTTTGCCCGGCTCCCGCGTTTTGCTACCTTACGTTCCGCACCATCGGCTAAGGAAGCATTCGGTGAACTACTGCGATTGTGCCCTGGTTCATCCGGACGAGCACCTCAGTAGAGAAAGCCGAAAACTGACTGTCATGATACAGCGAGAGACTGGTCAACCACTCCATGACTCAATGGAATCCTCGATATTCCTCCGCATTAACGAAGGACAGTTTCCCGGTCACATATGTCAACGCACCGTTTTCGGATAAAAACACGGACATACCAGGGGCTATGTAGTAGCCCCATCATCAAACTCCGATGGCTAAGTGAAAGTGTTAAAGCTTTATAGTCTGATTGCCTTGTTCGCCACACTATCACCTCCTCAAATGGACCAAGACGTTGGATCAAATGTGACTACGTGCTTTTTTCCAAACACCCACGCGTTATTTGCAAAGGGGTTGAAGCCGACGACTGCAATCTTTCAAGTTATATACATATATACATAAACAACCGCACAGGAGGCACTAAAAAACTTTACGGGCAAAAGTATAAATATAGCCTTTATTATAAAATGCATTGTCTTTACAAATTCAGACACATATCATTCGAACATGATTGTCTTCGAGCACTAAGCCTCTATCAGGCGGGCACCTTCTAAGACCTCTTCAAAATAGTGCTCCGGCAGGTCTTGGCCTCCAGTGGGACCCTGTGTTGCAACACCGGTGGCCTCCATCCCCGCCCAGTACATTTTAACGCGGGCGAGGGACATCCGAGCGCCCTCTATGCATGTCGACCGCTTGATAGTGGCGATATGCGGCACAGCACGAATAAATCGTTTCACAAAACCAAAATAACTACTCGGGCTTGGTTCCCCCGGCCATAAGCAGTCCATGACAGCCTTCATGGCAAGTCTGGATAACCTATGGAGCTCGGCCCATTCGGGCGCTTTGGCATGCTGAACTGTGACCAGAACAGTCTTTCCACTTCATGATCTTCTCGGTCCTAGAAGAACTGCGTCGCATCAGCAGCACTCTTCGACAAGTCCAAATACGCGTCGTGAGAACTCCACAATTGATCAAGAGAGCCATACTTCGGATCACCGAACTTAGTTCGCAATAAAAAGGGCTTCCCAGCCGCGATCTCGCCGGCTTGCCGGAGCTCCTCCCGAGCTGCTCTGATCTCAGATCGAGTCTCTTTTTCCGTCTGCAAGGCCTTTTCAGGTCCTTCGTTTTTTCCTGGCTCTCCTTCTGGAGCAGCTCATAACGGTTAGCATCATCCTTCAGCTCAAGAGCCATATTGGCTATTTTTTCCTCACTTCGGTGATGAGCAGCTTGTTCGGCTTTCAATTCACTAGCTGCCTTTTCGGCAGCCGTGTCGCTTACTCAGGCTTGCTCCTTAGCACGCGCAAGCTTAGCCCGAAGAGTCTCCACGGCAGCCGCACCATCTGTAGTCAAAAGCATATGGTAAGTCTCAGCGTCATACTGTTATACATACTTGCTGACCGCCCAGAAGACACACCTTGCGCCTCGTCAAGATGCTTATGCACGAGCATGATGTCCTCATCCGCCGCATCAAGTTGCCGCATTAATTCGGCAAATTCAGCAGCCCGCGCACTGGTCGGGGCTGCTGCTGCCTGTGTACAAAATTGGAAGAATCCTTTCCTGAGGTTATTGATATTATTTTTGATCCTCTGATTGCTCCATTCGGATAGCAACCAGAGTATCAGGGGCTACTATCTACACACAGTGCACCTTGCGTTCTGCAATACAAAAATAACAAGAATTGCCATATTACGTACCTGGAAGCCTCTTAACGGGCTCATAAAGGCTTCATCAAGCCCGCTTTTCGCGGACAAAATCCTTATAATCACTGTACCCATTAAGGTATGATGTTCCTCTGAAACAGGTGCTTGCCGCAGAAGACCCACCAATGTATCCGGCTGTGCGTCGGACGGTCTGGGGTCCGAACTCCACGCACCTCGAGCGGCCGAATATTCACCTTCTGGCCCCGTCCTACTTTGGGGATCGGGAGAGATCCTCCGAGACGACGCTTCGGGGTCGCCCTCCTTGTGGGGCGGAGGAGTATGAGGAGGCGTCTCGCTCTCCATCATCTCCGGAAGAAGGTCCCCCGAGGACAAAGATTGCAGTGCAAGGCTATAGGCCGGGCTACCAAACATATGTTTCAGACGTTACTATCATAAATGGGAGAAGAACGGGGTATGCTTACAAAGCACCTTTGTTCACTTACGTCTTGGCTAGCGGCCGGTCCCCTTGAGGGCGCTGTTCGGCGACGTCGCTCCCCGAGACGGGACCCCCTGACAGGGATTTCTTCCCTTGCTTGGAGGCCTCCGCCTTCAGGTCTTCGGGGGCGGCCCTTTTCTTCCCACGGGGGGAGGGAATATTTGATTCTCCTCCCCGATTACTCTCCAACACGGGAGTTCCAATTTCTCCGGATACAGTACGTAATGTACCACCTGCACTACTAGGAAAAGGCCTACTAGTGGCGCACCAGTTTTGCCTACTAATGGCGCACTACTGGTGCGCCACTAGTACCACGCCACTAGTATTTTTTACTAATGTCGCACCAATGGTGCGCCATTAGTATCTGGTATACTAATGGCGGACCACTGCTGCGCCATTAGTATAGGCCACGGTGCGCCATTAGAATAGGCCACTGGTGCGCCATTAGTATAGGCCACGGTGCGCCATTAGTATTTTTGAATTTTGAAGGCGGGAAAATAGTAGTGGTGCACCGTCTAACCCCCACCGTGCGCCATTGCTATTTTTGAATTTTGAATTTGGATCTGGATCGCGATTTTTTTGCCCATTTTTTGCTCGTTTTTTTGCACGATATTATTTCAAATTTTGTTCCCGTTTTTGGATCGTGTACGTTCTTTTGCCGTGTTCTTTTGCCGGAGAGGAGGAGGAGGTCGCCGGAGAGGAGTTCACCGGAGCATCGGAGAGGAGGAAGGAGAAACCATGAGGGGATGGGAGGAGAGGAGGGAGGAGGAGCTCACCGGTGATGAGGGAGGAGGAGCTCACCGGAGATGAGGGAGGAGGAGCTCACCGGAGAGGAGGGAGGAGAAACCGTGAGGGGAGGGGAGGGGAGGAGAGGAGGGAGGAGGAGGTCGCCGGAGAGGAGGAGGAGGTCGCCGGACAGGAGGAGCAGGAGGTCGCCGGAGAGGAGGAGGGTAGTATGGTGGAGGAGAGAAGGGAAGATGGAGTGGAGGAGAGGAGGAGATGGAGTGGAGGAGAGGTGGACTAGAGGAGAAGAATGAAGAGGTAAGGAGGAGAGGACACGCCCAGCCATATATACGGCATAGTAATGGCGCACCGTGGGTAGGTGCGCCATTACTATTTTTTTGATTTCTTTTGAATTTTGAAGGCGGGAAGATACTAATGGCGCACCATGGGCAAGTGCGCCATTAGTAACTTTTTTTTATTTTTTTTATTTATTTTGAATTTTGAAGGCGGGAAGATAGTAATGGCGCACCATGGGCAGGTGCGCCATTAGTATGTTTGAATTTTTTTGCCTCTCCAGATCTTAAAAGCCCCGTATCTTTTTTTCTGTTAGGTTTTTGAGGATTTTGAAAATGTTTAACAAGGTTCCCTGGTTAAATTCTGATGTAACTTTTCGAGTAGATGATTTTTCATATAAAAAACTTTTTCATCCGAGTTCGTATGCAAAAGTTATGCCCATTTTTACAAATTCTCGAGAGATTTTGCAAAAATGTCGAAAATTCATGTTTGTAAATTTTGCTAACAACTAGACCACATATCACATGGGAATCTTATTTTCTTTTATATTTTTGACATTTCTATGATTTTCTTTTATTTTTTTGAAACTGAAAAGGCGGTCTAGGGGGGTGTGAATTCGGGGGAATGTTTGGGCCAAATTACTAATGGCGCACCGTGGGAGTGGTGCGCCATTACTTGTTGAACTAGTAATGGCGTACCATCCCATGGTGCGCCATTAGTAGTTTTGAAAAAATTAAAAAAAAATTTACTAATGGCGCACCGTGGATGTGGTGCGCCATTAGTATTTGCACACTAATGGCACACCAACACATGGTGCGCCATTAGTATTTAGTAATGGCGCACCACATGTACAGTGCGCCATTAGTGTCCATATTGGCTATAGCTGTTTTTGTAGTAGTGCTGTGTGGAGGCCATGTTTGACCTCCCCGCTCCCTCCTTCTCTTCCACCGATGGCACTTGATGTGCTGCACGAGCCAGCATCCTGGTTAACACCGGATCCGCTGAGTCTTCGGGAAGAGGCGCCGAACACCTGATCCTCTCTGTCTTCCGTATCCAATCCCGGCCAAGGACAATTTTTTTCAGGATAATGTTATGATGAATACAATGGCAACGTGTTCGGTTACGGGTTGCTTACCGGGGTATCTGGATGGTTGCAGTCAAGGCATGCGTCTTCCGTGGTATCCGGACACTTTATTCGTGATCCGAAGAATTATTTATACATCCCTTCGAGCGTCATGCCGAAGAAGTGCTGAACGGTTCGCGGTCCTTCCGGATTGAACTCCCACATACGGAGAGGTCGTCGTTGGCATGGCAGGACCCGTCGAACTAGCATTACCTGAATTACCTTTACAAGACCGATATCCTTCTCGATAAGATCTCGGATATGGCTTTGCAACGTTCGTACATCATCAGCCGACCCCCAGTCCAGCCCCTTGTTGACCCATGACGCAAGCTGTGGTGGAGGGCCGGAGCGGAAGGCAGGAGCAGCCGCACACTTTTTTCCTCGGGCAGCTATGATGTAAAACCAGTCCCGTTGCCACAGGTCGGAAACCTCTGGGAAGGAACCCTTTGGCCATAAAGCATTGGCGCATTTGCTTATTCTAGCCCCTCCGCACTCCGCGTGTTTCCCGTTGATCATCTTCGATGTTACATTAAAGGTTTTTAGCCATAAGCCAAAGTGCGGAACAATGCGGAGGAAGGCCTCGCACACGATGATGAAGGATGAGATGTGAAGGAAGGAATTCGGAGCTAGATCATGAAAATCTAGCCCGTAATAAAACATGAGCCCTCTAACGAAGGGATGAAGACTGAGGCCTAGCCCTCGGAGGAAGTGAGAGATGAACACAATGCTCTCGTCGGACTTGGGAGTAGGTATGACCTGACCTTGAGCAGGAAGCCTGTGGGGAATTTCCGCAGTCAAGTACCTCGCCCCGCTAAGCTTCTTGATATCCTCCTATGTGATGGAGGAGGCCATCCACCGGCCTTGAAGGCTGGATCCGGACATGGTCAGAAGCTTGGAGCATTTTCCCTGGAACCTTGGGTGTTGGAACTCAAGGTAGGAGAAGGAGAGGATTAAGCGTAAAGGGAAAAGACAGGCCTTGATCTCTTTATAAAGAGGATGAATATCAAATGTCCCCGCCTGGCCTTTTCGGAACTTACCTATTCTCAAGGAATCCTATCCATGGAACGGTTGGGTTACCCAGTCCTGTATTGATGAGAATCCCGTAATAAGGGGACATGATCTCTGATTCGACAAGACGGGCCAATAAACTGCCTCGTGAAATGTGTCGTGGCAGGCTGATAAAAAAGTTTGGATAAAAACTGGGCCGTGTTAAACTGTCAGCAGATTAGATCCATGAAATATTATACTCTCTACGGTGGTATGTGGAAATTGTTTTTGCAGAGCCGGACACGATTCTTGTGTTCAAGATCTACTTTGGAGTATTCGGATAAGGAACCCGCCTTGCAATGCCGAAGACAATCTGCGCGCCGGACTCAATCGTCATTGAAGCCTGGTTCTGGGGCTACTGAGGGAGTCCTGGATTAGGGGGTCCTCGGACAGCCGGACTAGATACTTTGGTCGGACTGTTGGACTATGAAGATACAAGATAGAAGACTTCGTCCCGTGTCCGGATGGGACTCTCCTTTGCATGGAAGGCAAGCTTGGCATTCAGATATGTAGATTTCCTTCTCTGTAGCTGACTCTGTGTAACCCTAGCCGCCTCCGGTGTCTATATAAACCGGAGAGTTTAGTCCGTAGGACCAAGGACAACAATCATAATCATAGGCTAGCTTCTAGGGTTAGCCTCCTCGATCTCGTGGTAGATCAACCCTTTTAATACTCATATCATCAAGATCAATCTAACAGGAAGTAGGGTATTACCTCCATAGAGAGGGCCTGAACCTGGGTAAACATCGTGTCCCCCGCCTCCTATTACCATTAACCTTAGACGCATGGTTTGGGACCCCCTACCCGTGATCCGCCGGTTTTGACACCGACAACAGGCCTCGATGGAGGCTGAATCTGTGTTCGGCTCCAACACCGTAGAGTATGAGGCCTCCGTGGTGGGGTCCAGCCCCCCGTCCACGGATGGAACGATCTGCTCCGGATTTAGAGGCGGGGCAGCCGCAGGTGTGATCTCCTGACCACCATCTGATGGCAGATCTAAGTCATGCTCATCGCGGCCGTTGGGCGCACTTGTCATGGGCTTGAATCCGTCAAAGATCAAGTCTCCGCGGATGTCAGTCGGGTAATCAGGTTTCCAAACCTGACCTGATGGCCAGGGGCGTAGCTATCGATCTGCTGCAGATGGCCAAGCGAGTTGGCCCGCAGTGCGAAGCCGCCGAATACGAAGATTTGTCCGGAGAGGAAAACCTAACCCTGGATCGCGTCGCTGTAGACGATTGAAGGAGCCATCAAGCCTTATGGTGACGACACAGTGGAACTCTGAATGAAAGCACCAATGTCGGTGTCAAAACCGGCGGATCTCAGGTAGGGGTCCCGAACTGTGCGTCTAAGGCTGATGGTAACAGGAGGCGGGGGACACGATGTTTACCCAGGTTCGGGCCCTCTCTATGGAGGTAATAATACCCTAGTTCCTGCTATATTGATCATGATGATATGAGTATTACAAGAGTTGATCTACCACGAGATCGATGAGGCTAACCCTAGAAGCTAGCCTATGATTATTATTGTCGCTCTTGATCCTACGTACTAAATCCTCCGGTTTATATAGACACTGGAGGGGGCTAGGGTTACCCAGAGTCAGTTACAGAGAAGGAAATCTACATATCTGAATCGCCAAGCTTGCCTTCCACGCAAAGGAGAGTCCCATCCGGACACGGGACGAAGTCTTCTATCTTGTATCTTCATAGTCCAACAGTCCGGCCAAAGTATATAGTCCGGCTGTCCGAGGACACCTTAATCTAGGACTCCCTCATCGAGTTAGCCATATGCCGAAGGATACACGAGATTTGTTTGTCATCAGTACATTGTCTATGTATAGGGTGACATTCTATCTTCCGAGCTCGTAGACATATACATACGTTGCTCACTGTAGGGACCCAGATTCTTACCTCACAAAAAAATCCAATCCCAGCACTTCCCTTTCATAATATACTAGACCACTTATTAGATCTAGATACATCCAATCAGGAATGAGATACCCGTCTATCGGGAGTTGCTACTAAGATCACCTCTGTCGAGCTCCCTTGTAGTTAAGTTTCTCAATTTTAGCACCAAGTTCCTTTTTCGTAACCTCTATTGAGCAAGTGATGGGATAGGGGTGGTTTCCAAATGTGCATTGGCCATCCCTCGATAGAAGAACATATCTGATTCGCCTATGACAAGGCACTAGGTGCAGTTTTCTCATGACAAGGCAAAATATCTCAACCAGTGCCAGCGGAGACGGATGGTGATCAAATGACCATTGATATTTGCATCATATGGACGTGTAGCTCATTAAATTGAGGCACTACGTGGAACATATATATGTGTTCGTGTGCGCAACCGGTGAGCGTCGGAATACTCCTCTTTTTGAGCCATATGGGGTTAAGTTTCTCATATTTACTCCTAATTTTCTTTCGCGTGAGCTCTACAGAAGGGTGACCAAATATGCGCTCGCCGACTCTATTGTTTTAAGTTTCTCAATCTTCTTCACTAAGTTTCTTTATGATTTTGGCGCATAGACGGGCTGCTCATTAAAATGAGGCATTAGGTGGAATATATATTGGTGTTCGGTGTGTTTCACCGGCGAGCGTTGTAAACCTCCTTTTTCTGACCCATATGGAGTTAAGTTTCTCATATTTAGCCTTAAGTTTCTTTCCCGTGAGCTCTACGGAAGGGTCATCAAATATGTGTTCGACGACTGCTCGTTCAACAAAATGGTACACGTGATTCTCCCGCGGAAGACGAGCGTTGCCTAATTCCAATTTCGAGCCCTATCATGTTAAGTTTCTCAACCTTCTTCACTTAGTTTATTTCCGATTTTTGTGCCTTGCTTCACCATTTCCACATGGTTATTAAACCAACACCTCATGATAAGATACCATTCTATGTATTTCTGGTCGGTACTCGCCATTGCAAAATCTCTCAACAAATATGAGAGGATAGGGATGGTAAACAAAGTAGCATCGCGCCATCCATCGACCGAAGTATATTTTATATTCACCTGCGAAGTCTTTTCAAGAATGCTTGAAATACGTTCACACGACGAGGGTTGAGATATGAGGGCATCAGGTCCATTGCCAAAATCGCCTCTTTCAAGCTTTGATGTAGTTAAGTTTCCTAATTAGGCACTAAGTTTGTTTTTCGTGAGCTCTGGAGTACGTGACGGGGGAGGGATTGTGGGAAAATGTGCATCGAGTCAGCCATATATCGAAGGATACATGAGATTTGTTTGTCATCGGTACGTCATCTATGTATATGGTGACATTCTATCTTCCGAGCTCGTAGACATATACATACGTTGCTCACCGCAGGGACCCAGATTCTTACCTCACAAAAAAATCCAATCCCAGCACTTCCCTTTCATAATATATTAGACCACTTATTAGACCGAGATACATCCAGTGAGGACTAAGATACCCGTCTATTGGGAGTTGCTATTAAAATCACCTCTGTCGAGGTCCCTTGTAGTTAAGTTTCTCAATTTTAGCACTAAGTTCCTTTTTCAGAACTTCTATAGCACAGGTGATGGGAGAAGGGTTGTTTCGAAATGTGCATTGGCCATCCCTCGATAGAAGAGCATATCTGATTTGCTTATGACAAGGAACGATGTGCAATTTTATCATGACAAGGCAAAATCTTTCAACCAGTGCCAGCGGAGACGGATGGTGATCAAATGACCATTGATATTTGCAGCATATGGATGCGTAGCTCATTAAAATGAGGCACTAGGTGGAATATATACAGGTATTCGTGTGTGCCACCGGTGAGCTTCAGAATACTCTTTATGAGCCATATGGAGTTAAGTTTCTCAAGTTTACCCTAAGTTTCTTTCCCGTGAGCTCTACAGATCGGGTGACCAAATATGCGCTCGCCGACTCCATCGTGTTAAGTTTCTCAATCTTCTTCACTAAGTTTCTTTCTGATTTTGGCGCCTAGACGGGATGCTCATTAAAATGAGACACTAGGGGGAATATATATAGGTGTTCGGTGTGCGTCACCAGCGAGCGTTGTAAACCACCTTTTTTGAGCCATATGGAGTTAAGTTTATCATATTTAGCCTTAAGTTTCTTTCCCGTGAGCTCTACGGAAGGGTCACCAAATATACGTTCGACGACTCCTCGTTCGACCGAATGGTACACGTGATTCTCCCGCGGCAGACGAGCATTGCCTAATTCCAATTTCGAGCCCTATGATGTTAAGTGCTAAATCTTCTTCACTAAGTATCTTTCTGATTTTTGCGCCTTGCTTCAGAATTTCCTCATGGTTATTAAACCAACACCTCATGATAAGAGACCATTGTGTATATTTTAGGTCGGTACTCGCCATTGCAAAATCTCTCAGTAAACATGAGAGGAGAGGGATGGTGAACAAAGGAGCATCTTGCCGTCCATCGATCGAAGTATATTTGATATTCACCTGCGAAGTCTTTTCTAGAACGCATGAAATACGTTCACACGACGAGGGTTGAGATATGTGGCCATCAGGTCCATTGCCAAAATTGCCTTTTTCGAGCTTGATGTAGTTAAGTTTCCTAATTAGATAATAAGTTTGTTCTCCGTGAGCTCTAGGAGTACCTGACAGGGGAGGGATTGTGGGCAAATGTGCATCGAGTCAGCCATATACCGAAGGATACACGAGATTTGTTTGTCATCAGTACGTTGTCTATGTATAGGGTGACATACTATGTTCCGAGCTCATAGACATATACATACGTTGCTCACTGCAGGGACCCAAATTCTTACCTCATGAAAAAATCCAATCCCAGCAATTCCCTTTCATAATATATTAGACCACTTATTAGACCTAGATACATCCAATGAGGACTGCCATACCCGTCTATCGGGAGTTTGTACTAAAATCACCTTTGTCGAACTCCCTTGTAGTTATGTTTCTCAATGTTAGCATTAAGTTCCTTTTTCATAACCTCTTGCTCTATTGAGTAGGTGATGGGAGAGGGGTGGTTTCCAAATGTGCGTTGGACATCCCTCGATAGAAGAACATATCTGATCCGCCTATGACAGGGCACCAGGTGCAATTTTCTCATGACAAGGCAAAATCTCTCAATCAGTGCTAGCGGAGATGGATGGTGATCAAATGACCATCGATATTTGCAGCATATAGATGCGTAGCTCATTAAAATCACCTCTTTCGAGCTTGATGTAGTTAAGTTTCCTAATTAGGCACTAAGTTTGTTCTTCGTGAGCTCTAGGCTTATGAGACGGTGGAGGGATTGTGTGCAAATGTGCATCGAGTCAGCCATATACCAAAGGATACACGAGATTTTTTTGTCATCGGTACGTCGTCTATGTATATGGTGACATTCTATCTTCCGATGGTCACTGCAGGTACCAGATTCTTACCTCACAAAAAAATCCAATCCCAACACTTCCCTTTCATAATATATTAGACCACTTATTAGACCTAGATACATCCAATGAGGGCTGAGATACCCGTCTATCGGGAGTTGCTACTAAAATCACCTCTGTCGACCTCCCTTGTAGTTAAGTTTCTCAATTTCAGCACTAAATTCCTTTTACATAACCTTTATTGAGCAGGTGATGGGAGAGGGGTGGTTTCCATGCGCATTGGCCATCCCTCGATAGAAGAACATATCTGATTCGCCTATGACAAGGCACTAGGTGCAATTTTCTCATGAGAAGGCAAAATCTCTCAACCAGCGCCAGTGGAGACGGATGGTGATCAAATGACCATTGATATTTGCAGCATATGGATGTGTAGTTCATTAAAATCACCTCTTTCGAGCTCGTAGACATATACAGACGTTGCTCACTGTAGGGACCCAGATTCTTAGCTGACAAAAAAATCCAATCCCAGCACTTCCCTTTCATAATATACTAGACCACTTATTAGACCTAGATACATCCAATCAGGACTGAGATACCCGTCTATCGGGAGTTGCTACTAAAATCACCTCTGTCAAGCTCCCTTGTAGTTCAGTTTCTTAATTTTAGCACCCAGTTCCTTTTTCATAAACTCTACTGAGCAAGTGCTGGGATAGGGGTGGTTTCCAAATGTGCATTGACCATCCCTCGGTAGAATAATATATCTGATGCGCCTATGACAAGGCACGAGGCGCAATTTTATCATGACAAGGCAAAATCTCTCAACCAGTGCCAGCGGAGACGGATGGTGATCAAATGACCATTGATATTTGCAGCATATGGATGCTTAGCTCATTAAAACAAGGCACTAGGTGGAATATATATAGGTGTTTGTGTGCGCAACCGATGAGCGTCGGAATACTCCTCTTTATGAGCCATATGGAGTTAAGTTTCTCAAATTTACCCCTAAGTTTCTTTCCAGTGAGCTCTACGGAAGGGTGACCAAATATGCGCTCGCCGACTCTATCGTGTTAAGTTTCTCAATCTTCTTCACTAAGTTTCTTTCTGATTTTGGCGCCTAGACGGGCTACTCATTAAAATGAGACACTGGGGGGAATATATATAGGTGTTCGGTGTGCGTCACCTTCGAGCATTGTAAACCTCCTTTTTTGAGCCATATGGAGTTAAGTTTCTCATATTTAGCCTTAAGTTTCTTTCCCATGAGCTCTACGGAAGGGTCACCAAATATACGTTCGACGACTCCTCGTTCGACCTAATGGTACACGTGATTCTCCCGCGGCAGACGAGCATTGCCTAATTCCAATTTCGAGCCCTATCATGTTAAGTTTGTCAATCTTCTTTACTAAGTATCTTTCTGATTTTTGCGCCTTGCTTCAGAATTTCCACATGGTTATTAAACCAACACCTCATGATAAGAGACCATTGTGTATATTTCAGGTCGGTACTCGCCGTTGCAAAATCTCTCAACAAACATGAGAGGAGAGAGATGGTGAACAAAGGAGCATCGCGCCATCCATCGATCGAAGTATATTTGATATTCACCTGCGAAGTCTTTTCTAGAATGCATGAAATACGTTCACACGACGAGGGTTGAGATATGAGGGCATCAGGTCCATCGCCAAAATCGCCTCTTTCGAGCTTGATGTTGTTAAGTTTCCTAATTAGGCACTAAGTTTGTTCTCCGTGAGCTCTAGGCGTACGTGACAGAGGAGGGATTGTGGGAAAATGTGCATCGAGTCAGCCATATACCGAAGGATACACGAGATTTGTTTGTCATCAGTACGTCGTTTATATATAGGGTGACATTCTATCTTCCGAGCTCGTAGACATATACATAAGTTGCTCACTGCAGGGACCTAGATTCTTCCCTCACGAAAAAAATCCAATCCCAGCACTTCCCTTTCATAATATATTAGACCACTTATTAGACCAAGATACATCCAATGAGGACTGACATACCCGTCTATCGGGAGTTGCTACTAAAATCACCTTTGTCGAAATCCCTTGTAGTTATGTTTCTCAATGTTAGCACTAAGTTCCTTTTTCATAACCTCTTCCTCTATTGAGCAGGCGATGGGAGAGGGGTGGTTTCCAAATGTGCGTTGGCCATCCCTCGATAGAAGAACATATCTGATCCGCCTATGACAAGGCACTAGTTACAGTTTTCTCATGACAAGCCAAAATCTCTCAATCAGTGCCAGCGGAGACGGATGGTGATGAAATGACCATTGATATTTGCAGCATATGGATGCATAGCTCATTAATATCACCTCTTTCGAGCTTGATGTAGTTAAGTTTCCTAATCAGGCACTAAGTTTGTTCTCCGTGAGCTCTAGGAGTACGTGGCGGGGGAGGGATTGTGGGCAAATGTGCATCGAGTCAGCCATATACCGAAGGATACACGAGATTTGTTTGTCATCAGTACGTCATCTATGTATATGGTTACATTCCATCTTCCGAGCTCGTAGACATATACATACGTTGCTCACTGCAGGGACCCAGATATTTACCTCACGAAAAAAATCCAATCCCAGCACTTCCCTTTCATAATATATTAGACCACTTATTAGACCTAGATACATCCAATGAGGACTGACATACCCCTCTATCGGGAGTTGCTACTAAAATCACCTTTGTCGAACTCCCTTGTAGTTATGTTTCTCAATGTTAGCACTAAGTTCCTTTTTCATAACCTCTTCCTCTATTGAGCAGGTGATGGGAGAGGGG
This sequence comes from Triticum aestivum, assembly GCF_018294505.1. Taxonomy (NCBI): domain Eukaryota; kingdom Viridiplantae; phylum Streptophyta; class Magnoliopsida; order Poales; family Poaceae; genus Triticum; species Triticum aestivum. The sequence continues at coordinate 94,766,640 of NC_057799.1, forward strand.
TGGTTTCCAAATGTGCGTTGGCCATCCCTCGATAGAAGAACATATTTGATCCTCCTATGACAAGGCACTAGGTGCAATTTTATCATGACAAGGCAAAATCTCTCAACCAGTGCCAGCAGAGACGGATGGTGATTAAATGACCATTGATATTTGCAGCATATGGATGCGTAGCTCATTAAAATCACCTCTTTCGAGCTTGATGTAGTCAAGTTTCCTAATTAGGCACTAAGTTTGTTCTGCGTGAGCTCTAGGAGTACGTGCCGGGGGAGGGATAGTGGGCAAATGTGCATCGAGTCAGCCATATACCGAAGGATACACGAGATTTGTTTGTCATCAGTACGTCGTCTATGTATAGGGTGACATTCTATCTTCTGAGCTCATAGACATATACATACGTTGCTCACTGCAGGGACCCAGATTCTTACATCACAAAAAATCCGATCCCAGCTCTTCCCTTTCATAATATATTAGACCACTTATTAGACCTACATACATCCAATGAGGACTGAGATGCCTGTCTATCGGGAGTTGCTACTAAAATCACCACGGTCGAGCTCCCGTGTAGTTAAGTTTCTCAATTTTAACACTAAGTTCCTTTTTCATAACCTCTATTGAGCAGGTGATGGGAGAGGGGTGGTTTCCAAATGTGCATCGGCCATCCCTCAATTGAAGAACATATCTAATTCGCCTATGACCAGGCACTAGGTGCAATTTTCTCATGACAAGGCGAAATCTCTCAACCAGTGCAAGCGGAGACGGATGGTGATCAAATGACCATTGGTATTTGCAGCATATGGATGCGTAGCTCATTAAAACGAGGCACTAGGTGCAATATATATAGGTGTTCGTGTGCGCCAACAGTGAGCATCGGAAACCTCCTCTTTTTGAGCCATATGGAGTGAAGTTTCTCATATTTACACCTAAGTTTCTTTCCCATGAGCTCTACGGAAGGGTGACCAAATATGCACTCGCCGACTCTATTGTGTTAAGTTTATCAATCTTCTTCACTAAGTTTCTTTCTGATTTTGGCGCCTAGACGGGCTGCTCATTAAAATGAGGCACTAAGGGGAATATATAGGTGTTTGGTGTGCGTCACCGGCGAGCATTGTAAACCTCCTTTTTTGAGCCATATGGAGTTAAGTTTCTCATATTTAGCATTAAGTTTCTTTCCCATGAGCTCTACGGAAGGGTCACCAAATATGCGTTCGACGACTCCTCGTTCGACTGAATGGTACACGTGATTCTCCCGCGGTAGACGAGCATTGCCTAATTCCAATTTCGAGCCCTATCTTGTTAAGTTTCTCAATCTTCTTCACTAAGTTTCTTTCTGAATTTTGCGCCTTGCTTCAGCATTTCCACATGGTTATTAAACCAACACCTCATGATAAGAGACCATTGTGTATATTTTAGGTCGGTACTCGCCGTTGCAAAATCTCTCAACAAACATGAGAGGAGAGGGATGGTGAACAAAGGAGCATCGCGCCATCCATCGACCGAAGTATATTTGATATTCACCTGCGAAGTCTTTTCTGGAACGTATGAAATACGTTCATATGATGAGGGTTGAGATATGAGGGCATCAGGTCCATCGCCAAAATCGCCTCTTTCGAGCTTGATGTAGTTAAGTTTCCTAATTAGGCACTAAGTTTGTTCTCCGTGAGCTCTAGGAGTTCGTGACGGGGGAGGGATTGTTTGAAAATGTGCGTCGAGTCAGCCATATACCGAAGGATACACGAGATTTTTTTGTCATCAGTACGTTGTCTATGTATAGGGTGACATTCTATCTTCCAAGCTCGTAGACATATACATACGTTGCTCACTACACGGACCCAGATTCTTACCTCACAAAAAATCCAATCCCAGCACTTCCCTTTCATAATATATTAGACCACTTATTAGACCTAGATACATCCAATGAGGACTGAGATACCCGTCCATCGGGAGTTGCTACTAAAATCACCTCAGTCGAGCTCCCTTGTAGCTAAGTTTCTCAATTTTAACACTAAGTTCCTTTTTCATAACCTCTATTGAGCAGCTGATGGGAGAGGTGTGGTTTCCAAATGTGCATTGGCCATCCCTCGATAGAAGAACATATCTAATTCGCCTATGACAAGGCACTAGGTCCAATTTTCTCATGATAAGGCAAAATCTCTCAACCAGTGCAAGCGGAGACGGATGGTGATCAAATGACCATTGCTATTTGTAGCATATGGATGCGTAGCTCATTAAAACGAGGCACTAGGTGGAATATATATAGGTTTTCGTGTGCGCAACGGGTGAGCGTTGGAAACCTCCTCTTTTTGAGGCATATGGAGTTAAGTTTCTCATATTTACCCGTAAGTTTCTTTCCCGTGAGCTCTACGGAAGGGTGTCCAAATATGCGCTCGCCGACTCTATCGTGTTAAGTTTCTCAATCTTCTTCACAAAATTTCTTTTTGATTTTGGCGCCTAGACGGGCTGCTCTTTAAAATGAGGCACTAACTGGAATATGTATAGGTGTTTGGTGTGCGTCACCGGCTAGCGTTGTAAACCTCCTTTTTCTGAGCCATATGGAGTTAAGTTTAAGTGCAAATGGGTCAATCTATCAGGAGGCGGGGTACAAGTAGACCCGCAGTACGGAATGACAACAGTGGATCTGAAAAATCTTGGGTACAGTGACGAACCGTTTGTCCTAGCCAATGATGTGGCACAGGTTATCTATGTGAAGGACATGTCTACCAAACCGAGAAAAAGAAAAGATAAGGAAGCGAATACATCATACGATGAGCCAAAGCGCCACATAGTTCTTTAAGGAAAAAGGGACATCGTGTGAGTGGAGGGCAAGACAGACATGTCTGAAGATTATGAAAAGTTTCATGAAATTCCTCCCTTCAAAGTCAAGGCTGACCCAAGCATCCTGATAAACGATGAAGATTATCCATGGTTACGGTGCAATAAGCAAATGACACAAGCGAAGAAAAAGTGAAGACTTTCTCCCGCAACTATTATGATGATACCATGCCAACTTTGTAACAGACGAGTATGATACCATTCTCCGTTTTGTACATGCACATGCTATGTGGGTGAAATTATGATACCATGCCAACTTTCAACCTTTTCAGAGTTCATTTGAAATGCTTTAATGTCTTATGGTTCGGCCCTCGTAATACCATTAATCCCGGTTCGCTCCTTGTCAACTATGCTCTCACCAAGAACACTCAAGAGGGCAGCCACGTGGGCCATTGGTCCCGGTTCGTCTCGACCTTTTGGTCCCGGTTCCACGCACGAACCGGGACCAATGCGCCTCGCCCCTGGCCCATGACCATTAGTCCCGGTTTGTGCCACAAACCGGGACTAAAGGGTTGGTTCTCGTTGCGGTCAGAGTTTAGTCCCACCTCGCCAACCGAAGGGCGCTCACACCAGTTTATAAGCCCCTCCCTCTCTCCCTTGTTGAGCTCCTCTCAAAGTGAAAATAGATGCCCTTATACAGAGAATTTGACCTAAATTCATACTGAATTTCTTTGAAATTCATAGAAATTTATTATGAATTTAGGTTGAATTTTCTCTATAGGCGCATCTATACTCATTTTTTTAGTAAAGTTAATCACAAACTTGTGATTCACACAAATTTCAAAGAATTCAAATTTTAACTATTCAAAATTGAAAACTAATGGCACTAACAGAAAGTTTATAATTTTTGTAAAACTAATGGCACTAACAGAAAGTTTATAATTTTGCTGACCTAAAAGCAAAAATAATTAAAAAATAAAGCAAAAAACAAAAGAAAATAAATAATGCAAAAAACAAAACAAAAAAACTGGAAAAAAAACTTTTAATTTTAAACACAGTAATATTAAACACAGTAATTTTAACTATTCAAATTTGAAAACTAATGGCACTAACAGAAAGTTTATAATTTTTGTGACCTAAAAGAAAAATAATTAAAAAATAAACTTTAATAAAATAAATAAAAATAGCAACAATAAGTATTTTGTTGTAAGTAGAAACAAAATAAAATAAATAAAGCAATAAAGAAAACAAAAAAAAAATTTAGTTGTTATATATATATATATATGCTATTTGTTTAGATGTTTTTAGATGTTCTTATATGTTGTTTTCACATGTTTTTAGTTGTTCATAAAAGAAATTTAGATGTAGGTATGTATGTGTGAGGGATCATATATGTATTTTTTAGATGTTCTTATATGCTGTTTTCAGATGTTTTTTGTATGTGTGTATGTATGAGGGATCATATATGTATTTTTTAGATGTATTTTTTGTATGTATGTATGTATGAGGGATCATACATGTATTTTTTCAGAATTTTCTATCGTGCATAGACCGAGAAGGAGAAAGGAAAATAAGAAGAGGAAGAAAGGAGAAGAAGAGGAGAGGAAGAAGAGGAGAAATAAATAAGAAGAGGAAAAAAGAAGAAAAAGAAGAGGAGAAGAAGAAAGGAATAGAGGAAAAGAAGAAAAAATAGAAAATATTCTATTTTTTCTTCTTCTCCTCTATTCCTTTCTTCTTCTCCTCTTTTTTTCTTCTTTTTTTCTTCGATCTTCTCCTCTATTCCTTTCTTCTTCTCCTCTTTTTATTTCTTCTTCATTTTCTTATGTTTTATCGGGTCTGTCGTCATCGATATACCCCTCCCGATAACTTCAACACGAGGGGGGGGGTCGATATACCCCCTCCCCGATAATATTACTTTCCAATGTACGTATGTCATCATTGTCGATATAACCCCCTCCCGATAAGGGTCGATATACCCCCTCCCCGATAACATTATTTTCCCGTGTATGTATGTCGTCGTTGTCGATATTACCCCCTCTCGACTGTGATAACTTATACCAAAACTCTCGAGGACACCCAAACCCTAGAAAAAACGATGTCGGTCTCCTACCCCCTCCCGCCGCGCCCCTACCCGACAAACTCTCTCGAGGCCACCCCCTCTCGCTCGACCAAAACGCTCGAGGACACCCAAGTCCTAGAAAAAAAATGATGTCGGTCTCCTACCCCTCCCGCCGCGCCACCTACCCTTGAAGTGTTGCCGAGGCCACCCCAAACCCGGAATAAGCTCGGTCTACGTTTGCCACTAATATATCCACCTGCTGTCATGTTTGTGTAATAATTGCCATGTTGTAATATTTGCAGAAACAATGGAGCACATACGAGACGAGGAAGCAGAAGAGGTCTTGGGGGACATAATCTTAGCCGGAGGTGATATCTTGTCGTATCTTAACGACAATGATGGTCTGGAAGAACAGGGTGAAGAAGCAGGCTACGATGATCGAAGAATGGAGGAGGAAAGACATGATTATGATGGCTCCGGTGTCCCAATGACGGTGCAAGAAGGAGACCGTGATGACGGCTCCGGTGACCGAACCGAGTCCGGCCAGGTATATATATTAGTTAAGCCTGTGCTGACTAGCTAATTGATGCATTCATTGTTTTGGTATATGTACACATATTAATTAACTCTCGTCTTTCTTCTTTCAGTACTAGGAAAAGGCCTACTAGTGGCGCACCAGTTTTGCCTACTAATGGCGCACTACTGGTGCGCCACTAGTACCACGCCACTAGTATTTTTTACTAATGGCGCACCACTAGTGCGCCATTAGTATCTGGTATACTAATGGCACACCGGGCAGTGCGCCATTAGTATAGGCCATGGTGCGCTATTAGTATGCCTCCCAGGGGGCCATATTTACCCATGTGCCTAGCAATACTAATGGCGCACCGCGGGGTGATGCGCCATTAGTATCCTTTGGCATACTAAAGGCGCACTGCGGTGTGATGCGCCAATAGTATCCTTTGGCATACTAATGGCGCACTGCGGTGTGACGCGCCATTAGTATCCTTTGGCATACTAATGGCGCACGTTGGGGTGATGCGCCATTAGTATGTATATTAGGGATTATTTTTTTTCTTTTCTAATTTTTGCACAGATTACAAAATATATTATTGGACAGAATATAAGCAGCACCACACAGCAATAGCAGATTCATCGAATATAATATAAGATTAGTCTCCGAATACAATTCATCATATTAGTCTCCGAATTCAAAAGACCGAACAAAGATAGAACATTACAAGTCTCGAGACCGCGAGTAGCCAGTTTGTCTTCACATTACAAGTCGATATCGATCATCTAAACTACCATCACATAGAAGAGATCTGCGGTCATCACGATGAGCATCATCGCGATGAAACTGGTCTTCATCCGGTTCCTCCAACGCTCCCTCCTCTGTCCCGCTAGATAGCACGCGTATCTAGATTCCGCCTTCACCGTAGTGGTGTACCCTTTGTAACTATTACCGCTGAAACGGTGAACCGGTCTCCGACACTCCTCCCAGTCGTCGTAGACTCCGGGAACCTTACCCTTGTACATGACATACAACGGCATCTCTATGCACTAGCCAAACAACAGACAATACATAAGCAATATATAATTATGCAACAAAAGGATCGGAAGAGAAAATCAAGACATTAATAGCACGATTCATGGTCCTACTAATAAATAGCATCGATTACATCTAAGTTGAACGACTGTCCAAACTAAAGAGACATACAAGTTCATTAAAGTTTAATTACAACATGAGCTAATCAATGTTTCAGAACTACACATAGCATCACTACTTTCGACTCGACTCATGGGACCGGAGCGTGGATGAAGCTGCCATCTGTCGTGATGGTCATGAAGTCGCGGGCATTGTCAGCCTGCATTTGTAGCGTTGTGTCTATCTCACTGTTGGACGGTTGAAATTTGAGGTAGAACTGCCCCGAGGTACGAAGGACATCTTGATGGATGATTTCTGCAAACTCCGACTGGATGCGAAAGAATTCTCGTCGGATGTCCGCGTCCTGGATTGCCGCCAAGCTTGCGGCCCAATCTTTGAGATTATTTGGTAGCAGAAGGTGATTATGGTCCCGTACGATCGCCCGCATGTAATGGAGGGCGTAGTAGGCATCCTTCTGACCGCCAAGCGGCTGCTTGACGCAGGGGAACGTCGTATTGTGGGTGAACACGTGCCTGCCGTACCTACGAGATGGCCTTTTAAAGGTGCCTCCAAATGCGGCGTATCCGGGGAGAGCATCATCAAGAACTTTCTTGATATTTGTGTAGTCTATCTTGGAGTCACGGTCCGGGTCGAAATACGTGGCCATGGAATATTTCGGGCTTAAGAGGATGAGTGTGCAATGTGTGTCACTGCACATAACACAGAATGTTAGAAAAAAAAGAACGATCGAAATCTAAGAAATCATATGTTACGGGGCGGTTAGGAGATGACTTACTTGGGAAAGTAAGGCACGAGGAAGTTATCCTTATCTGGGTTTGCCAGAATGACGCCTTCGAGGTGTGAACTCGCGACTTGCCGGTCCCCAGCGCTGCCCAAGATCTTGGCACGCATGTAGAAGGGGTCGACTATCACAATGTCCGGGGTCTTGTCTCTTATGATCCACATCTCCATACTCAGCGAAAACGGCCGAACGAAGGTGTAGTGCAGCGGATGAAGGTTAAGCATAGCAAAGATGTCATCAAACCGCATGACGATCGTACCCCCGACGACGCTATCCACAAAGCCCTTGCCCTCTGGCACCTTGGCCACGAAAACCGGGTATGCCACATCATTCTCTCTGAGACGCCGCTTCTCCAAAGAAAGAACACTGTCATGGAGACTCCGCATAGCACCGGTTGCAGCATTGAGCATATTTGTCGGTAGCATCGGCCTACCCGCCACATGCACCCTCCTCGAGATATCCTTAGGTGAAGGTGGCCCGTCCTGAGCACGGATCGTACTCGGTGCCGGCTGGCTCGCACTGGCGCCCATGTTAGTCTTTCGTTTTCGTCCCTTCTTCCTTATCTGCTGTAATGGGATCGAGTTCTGCTCACAGACCGCCTTCTTGAGCGTGTTGGGGCTGATAATATTTGGCACCTCAGCTATCTGAGGCTCGGTGAAGGCGGCAGCTGGAGGCGTCTCCTGAGAACTGAACGCCAGACGACGCCTGTTGCAGTTGGGTTTCTCCGCCGTACCAGCTAGATCGCGGTCGCCTTTTTCAGGGTTGGGTTCTTGAGAAGGAGGCCCGTAGAACTCGTCACCGTACCCATGTTCGGCAAAGTACTTATCGACGTTGGAAAATGTACCGCCGTCGTTGTCGTCGTCGTCCGGATCCTGTGCCATATGCATGTCCGGATCCTGTGCCATAGGGATGTCCGGCCTGTCCGGTAGCGTTGCGGCGTTCTTGCCATGGCTTGTCGCTGGCACGACTCGCGGTCTTGTCTGTGGGGTGGTGTCCCCCGCCCCCAAACGAATCTGGCTCTTCGGCCAAAGCAGGGGCCAGCTTACATAGGCGTTGAGGGTCATCACATCATCTTCGTCGGCCCAGCGGGTCGGATCGGAGGTAACAACTCGTCGCAGCCTGGCAGCACCCGAACCAGTTCAACCCTATACAAGGTGGGTGGCATCGGATTACCGTGGAACACGCGGTTGCCCGGTTGAACGATTCTGCCCTTGGCGACATCGACCAACTCGCCGCCCACGAAGTGCAGGAGAGTGCAAGGAACATCGGTGGCACCCTGCGAAAACATGTAGGGCGTCAGGGATGCCCAGTCAAAGGCAAGGAGATGAAGTCATCGGCCGAGAGGCTTAGTTACCGTGATGCCGTCGAGCTCGGCTAATGTGGAGGCACCGCCAATGGCGGGCGTGCCCGTGCAACTGACGGAGGGCCCGCTTGCTGGTGAGGTGCCAGCCGGCGTACACCAGGGTGCATTAAGCTCCAATGCCCGTGCCGGCACCGGAGACACGAATACCGCCTCCGCCGGAGACACCAATGGCGCCGCCTGCGCGTTGTGCGAGTTGCTGGCCGTGAAGCTGGGAACCGGGGGAGGCCCCTATTGGCCGCCCGCAATCCACGTCGTCAGCCCCTGAATCAAGGTAGGCACAATGGCGGTGAGCGTCGTTCCCAGTTGTTGTTGCACTTGCTCTTGGACAATCTCCGGAATCCGCTCCACTCGTGCCTTGAGTTCTTGGACCTCGCGCGACTGGCTTTCCGAGCTGGTCATTTTCTCCTTTCGCGCACCAGCGGTATAGTATGACGACCATTTTGTGGACAAGCCATTGCCGGCCACACGACCAGCTGACGACGGCTTACTGAGCTTATCCTTGTTTTTCATTACGTTCAACGCCCTATTTAAAGGGGTGTCAAAAGGGGCGCTCTGAGACGACCCCGCGCTACTGCTTTCAGCCTCCTGCGGAAGGAATGTGAACCATTTAGAAATTTGGCTTCATTAATTAGAATGCAACCATATGGAGCTAATTACGCGGGGGTGTATTCCTTACCAGAACAAGCTCAAGCGCCCTGGTCTTCGGATCCGTGGTAAGCTCCTTTTATACCGGGCCCTGACAAAGTTCCTGGTCTGCTTGTCATGTAATTTCTCGAAGCGGGGCGGTAGGCCTTGCTCGGCACGCTCCGCGTCCTCCTTGTCCCATATAGGCTCCGCCACTCTGTAACCGCCGGGACCGAGTTGGTGGACCCCTAAGTTCAACTCCCACATTTCTTTCCCCCACTGACTTGATTCGGAGGTTGCGCTGCTCTCGTACTTGATCTTGAACACCTTGTAGTCATCTTCGCTCATCAAAGGATATTTCGCCTTGATCTTCTCATAACTATCACCTTTTTCAATCATTGCCTTCACCGTGCTTCTCCATGTAGACAGGGTCGTGCTCATCCTCGTGAGGGCGGCGCTGTTCACTTTATTCCCTGAGAGGCATGTGTTTGCAAACTCAGCGGGGAACTTGTATCGTTCGTGCAGCTTCGTGAAGAGGAGGCTGCGCAAATTCCCTCGGTCCTTATGCCTTAGGTTCTCGGTTTTGATCGAGACGGTGCTCCGGAGAATGCACCCGAGCTGAACCGAGTACCCCTTGACTACATGTTTGGGCGCCGTTGGATGCCCGTCGGAGTTCACTTCAGTAAATTCCTCCTTGACGGTGCCGAGCATGTTCGGGCGCCAGTCCTTTCGTTGCCTCTTCGGTTGGCTGCCATCTGTGCATGCGCCACCATCATCAGTGGTGGCATCCTCGGCGGCACCATCAGTGGTGTCATCCCCGACACCACTAGGGGTTGTGTAGTTAGGATCGGTGTCTTCCGCGGCGGCGTCCTCATAGCGGTGAGGCTCTTCCTCCATCTCCTGGGACAGCTCCCAGAATTGCTTGCCGCCCGAACCGCTGGCCTCATCGTTGTGGGCCATGTTTCATTCCAAATAGGAAAAAAGTTTGGTCAAAAAGTTGGTCATTGTCAAGGAACAAGATCATGGTCTCATCATTTAGGGTTTGTCGACACCGAGGCATCATAAAAGCTAAGCTTTTATCATTTAGGGTTTGTCGACGCTGAGGCACCCTAAAAGCCTAAGCGTACATCATTTAGGTTCTCATCGACACCGAGGCACCCTAAAAGCCAAGGTTTTATCATATAGGGTTTGTCGACGCCGAGGCACCCTAAATGCTAAGTTAAGTTTTCATCATTTAGGGTTTATCGATGCCGAGGCACCCTAGGTTGACTGATATATATGGGTATCTTCTAATAATATACCCTACTTAATTAAGGACAAACACCAAGAGACAGTAAACATATCACACTTCTATATGTATAACACAAGAGGCAGTTGATCCTACTTAATTAAGTACTAAGATACCCCGGCCCATGCATTAGTCGCAACTACCACATATGTCCTATTTTTAGCAAAGTCATGCTAAAATTCACGGAAAATTTCAGCATGACCTTTGCTGAAAATAGGACATATGGAGTACCCGAATTTGCCGGAACGGAAGTTAATCGACATTCCGGCAAACTCAAGGGCCTCTCGGGGTACCTGCAAAATCATTATCCCTGCATAATGAAGTCGCCAATGGGTCATTTCAGAAGATCACAAGTAGCATCATCACAAGTACAACATCATCTATAGCTTTATATTAACAAAGCCTCAGCACATATACAAAAGACCACTTATGCCAACAGTATGGTTTATATCAGATTCAGAGTTAGAAACAGGAAAAACTGGTGCTTCAAAGCCTACTGGACACAATTTACATCTATCAGTACAGGATGTCCTGACTAATTTCAAGTGTTCACAGGTGAACTTGTACCATGGATGAGCCTAGTGCTTCATTAGTCACCATGTGCATGAAATGTATCGTGTATCAAACCATCAATTAACTGCTGAAAAACAAAAACCTTCAGGACAGAGTGAAAATAGTTACCGAACTCAATGACTAAAGATATGTAAAATGTATGACACAGAAAATAAAGAAATCATGTTGATGAATAGTATTGTGTCAAGTTCAGTTTGAAAATTCAGTTACTGCTTGAGTGATTTGACACCAAAAATTACTCCCAAAAATTACAATGACTGTATATTGGCTGCATATGCTTGTTTTGATTGTAACTTGGTGAAGTAGTCACTACTGTACTACTAGTGTGCAGCGATTGGGGAGAAGAGCTCATCGATTAGATTGTAACTTCGTGCACTTGCATTCAGTCACCACCACCAAATCCTAGTGCAGCTGTGGTTCTAAAATCCTAGTGCACTTGCACTTGGTGCACTTGGAGAACATGAACGGGCATTCTGAAACATAATTGCTCTAGTGCAGCTGTGGTTCCAATTGAGGTGTGCCGTATGGTCTTATACATAAGCCAAACAAACTAATTAGGGTTCAACAGCAAGCAGTTGCACAACTGCATCACTCCCTGTCTCCCTCCCTTCAGATACAGCGGCTCAAAAGTCAAGTGAACTGAAGATTAATCTAACAAGCCTGACAGTAGCTAACTGTACCTAACTGTACCTAACTGATGCTAGCTGTACCTAACTGAATTTTTTGACAGTAGCTAACTGTATTTAGTAATTTTTCTGTAACAGTCTTGCCCCTATTTGAAGGACAAGCAAATAGATACATAAAATCCACTAGTATTGCCTCTAAAAAAGCCTAACTGGATTTGTCTGTAACTGTACCTAGCTGAATTTTTCTGTACCTAACTGAACTGTAAGGAGTTAGCTAAACTTCACTAGTATTGCCTCTAAAAAAGCCTAAAGTCCACTATTATCTACTTTAGGCACAATCATACACAATTCTGACTGTACTGTAACAATTGTACTCTATCAAAATGTTGAAATTTTGACATTCGGAGGGTCACCTGCGTGGTGGTGCCCTGCACAGCGGTCGTTGAGCTCGCGCGGTGTGGTGAGCTCACCGGAGATGGACGGGCCCTGCACAGCGGTCGAGACTCAGAGCAGAGGTTGAGGGCAAGAGGAAGAAGAAGAAGGAAGTGGAGGGGAGGGGCTCACCTGTAGTCGAGGGCGTACATGGCGCCGGCCGGCTGCAGTGGTGGGGGGCGCGGGGGCGCGGGGCGGCGGGGGTGGAGTTCGGCGGGGGAGAATCACGCCGGCGACGGGGTCGTTGCGGTCGCCACTCCTTGTCGCCGCCGAGCTCACGCCGGGGGGGTGAAGAAGAGGAAGATGGCGGCGGTCCTCCTGGGCAGGCCGCGCGGTGTTGGACGGCGAGCACGAGGTTGACGCAGGTGGGGCCGCGGGGGAGGGGGACGGCGAGGGCGCGGGCGCGGGCGGAGGGGCGGCTGGGCGGGAGGACGTCGAGGGCGCGGGCGCGGGCGGAGGGGGGACGGCGAGGGAGGCGGTGCTCGGCTCGGGGAGGGGCGTTGGGGCGGTGGTGGTCAGGTGCGGCGGGGGCAGCGAGCACGGCCGGGGACGGCGAGCACGGGGGCGGTGGTGGTCGATGGTGGTCGGGCGCGGGTGAGATGAGGCAGCGGACGGATTAGAGAGAAATGTGAAAGATTGGGGATTTTAGTGTGGGGGGAAGCTTACTAATGGCGCAGCACGAAGCGGTGCGCCATTAGAATGTTTTTTTATATAGCAATGGCGCACCCACGATCGGTGCGCCATTAGTAAACTTTTTTATATAGCAATGGCGCACCAGCGAGAGGTGCGCCATTAGTAATTTTATTATTATTATTATTTTTTGTTGCATCTAATAATTTTTTAGAAAATGAACATGAATATGAAACAGTAATAATATTTATGAATATGAAAAAAAATCATCAAATTTATTATTTGAAAATATAATCAAATTTGTTTTTTTTGCAATTTTAGTTGCATTCATTTGTGACGGTGGAGCGGGCCGGGAGGGTGCGGGGGGTCGGCGGCGGCGGTGGAGCGGGGGAGGGTGCGGGGGGTCGGCGACGGCGACTACGGCCGGTGGAGTGGGGTAGAGGGTGCGGGGGGTGCTCGGCGGCGAGGGGGACCGGATCTGGCGAGGTGGGATAGCGATCGAGATGGAGGGGGATCGAGATCGAGTGTCCATGAAATTTAAAAATGTTCATGAGTTCAAAAAGTGCCCATGAAATACAATCGAGAAATGAAGGCTACAATTTAAATACAATCGATCTTAGCTAGCTATCTGTTCAAAATCTTCTTGCCCTTGTTTTTCGTAAATGGAGTTCTTCTCTTGAACGGACGTCCTTTAGGTAGGGTGGTCCTGCTTCTTCTTGTGGTGTATGCTGATACATCATCGTCGTCGTCATGTTCCATCTTCGGGTCGCCGTACTTGTCGAAGTCTTGCTCATTGGCAACTCCATCCATTCCGATGATCTTCCTTTTGCCTCTCCTCACGACAACACGACTCGGCTTTGACGGGTCGGTAATGAAGAAGCATTGGTCCACTTGGGAAGCCAGTACCCATGGCTAATTTTTCGCGGTGACGTTCGCGCCTGCGGTCTTGGATTTGGCTTCGGGTATAACCATGGTGGTGAAATACCGGTCTTCTTTTATGACGCTCTTGGACCATCTTACACGGAACATCGGGACCTTCTCTCTAGCGTAGCTCAGCTCCCAGATCTCCTCGATCCTTCCGTAGTATCTGTCCTTGTCGTTACCGGTGTAGGATTCCATCGTTACCCCGTCCTTGTCCTCGGTGTAGAATGTGTAGCCGTTGATATCGTACGCCTCATACGTCATCAGGTTGTGCTCGGCGCCCTGTGACAAGGCGAATATGAGTTGTTCTTCCGCGGAAGAATCCTCATGTAAAGGGTACGACAGAAGCTTCTGCTTGAACCACCGCGTGAAACATGAGTTGTGCTCTTTGATTATATCTCCGTCCGTCCTCTGTTGGCCTCGGTCATTGTACGTCTTCTCGATAAACGTTTTGTGCTCTACCACCCAAGGATCGACCACGTCTATGTGTTGTAGCGCGACTAGGTTTGCTCTTTCAAAGTCGGCGAGTCGACCATCGAAGTCGACATGCATTTCGCGGCGACCCTCACGGTGACCCCATCCAGCGAGCCTGCCGAGGTGCCTGTTGATGGGCAGACCAACGGGGTTCTCGATGCCTAGATAATTCGTGCAGTAGGAGATGCACTCTTCGGTCAGAAAGCCCCTGGCTATGCTTCCCTCTGGACGTGACATGTCGCGAACGTATCCTTTGATGACACCATTCATCCTTTCGAACGGCATCATGCTATGCAGGAACGTCGGCCCGAGTTGGATGATATCCTCCACGATATGGACCAGCAGATGCACCATAACGTTGAAGAATGCGGGCGGGAAGTACATCTCAAGCTCGCATAGTATCACCACGATCTCTTCCTGTAGCCTTCTGAGTTGCCTCACGCCAACTGACTTCCGAGAGATGACGTCGAAAAAGTTGCATAGGCCAAATAGCGTTTCACGGACGTGCGCGTCCATGATCCCACGGATTGCAACTGGAAGTATCTGCGTCATCAGCACGTGACAGTCGTGAGACTTCATCCCGCTGAACATCTTCTTCGCTGAGTCTAGCTATCTGCTTATCTTCCCCGCGTAACCGTAAGGAAGTTTTACTCCTATGAGGCAGGAGAAAAACTGATCAATCTCCTCCTGACTTAGAGTGAAGCACGCGGGAGGGAAGTCATTTCCGGTCTTCTTGGCCTTTTTGCCTTTGCGACGACTTTCCGTGTCCTGCTTCGCCTCATCATCATTAGCGTGAAGCTCCTCCCTGATGCCCATTGATTTCAAGTTTGCCCTTGCTTTCGGCCCATCTTTGGTCCTCTCTGGCATGTTGAGCAGGGTACCAAGCAGACTCTCGCACACGTTCTTCGTGATATGCATGACATCAAGGCTGTGAGGCACACAGTGGATCTTCCACTACGGCAAGTCCCAGAAAACAGACCTCGTTTTCCATACCTTCTGCAGTGGCTCTGGCACCTTTCGCTTCTTTCCCGGCAGTGGGCAATCTTTCCAATTTTTCAACAGCTCGTCTAGTTCCTCGCCGCTCCTCGTACGCGGGCGTCTTCGGGGTTCGGTTTCACCATCGAACAGATCCTTGCGTTCACGGGTCATCGTCGCGAAGCCACCTTCGATGTCCCATGAACACGGTTTTTAAAGACCCGGGATCTCTATCTAGCTGGCGATACGTTGTGTCATCCATGCACCTGGCGCATCCAGAAAATCCGTGGACCACCTGCCCCGCGAGATATCCGAAACCGAGATAGTCGTGCACCGTCGTGAGCAGTGCGGCTCTCATAGGGAAATATTCTTTCTCTGCGGCGTCCCACGTATTGGCTGGCGTTTTCCACAGCGTGTCAAGCTCCTCTTTCAGCAGCCCCAGATACAGATTGATGTCATTCCCTGGTTGTTTCGGCCCTTCAATTAGCATACTCATGTGAATGTACTTCCTCTTCATGCACAACCAGGGGGGAAGGTTGTACATCCACACAAACACAGTACAGGTGCTATGTGTGCTTCTCTGGCTGCCAAACGGATTGACTCCATCGGTGCTCGTGCCCAGCACGATGTTCCTTGGATCGTTCCCAAATTCTGTGTGTTCGAAGTTCAACGCTTGCCACTGGCTCCCTGAAGGAAATATGCCCTAGAGGCAATAATAAAGTATTATTTATTTCCTTATATCATGATAAATGATTATTATTCATGCTAGAATTGTATTAACCGGAAACATAATACATGTGTGAATACATAGACAAACAGAGTGTCACTAGTATGCCTCTACTTGAGTAGCTCGTTAATCAAAGATGGTTATGTTTCCTAGCCATAGACATGAGTTGTCATTTGATTAACGGGATCACCTCATTAGGAGAATGACGTGATTGACTTGACCCATTCCGTTAGCTTAGCTCCCGATCGTTTAGTATGTTGCTATTGCTTTCTTCATGACTTATACATGTTCCTATGACTATGAGATTATGCAACTCCCGTTTACCGGAGGAACACTTGTGTGCTACCAAACGTCACAACGTAAATGGGTGATTATAAAGGTGCTCTACAGGTGTCTCCAAAGGTACTTGTTGGGTTGGCGTATTTCGAGATTAGGATTTGTCACTCCGATTGTCGGAGAGGTATCTCTGGGCCCACTCAGTAATGCACATCACTATAAGCCTTGCAAGCAATGTGACTAATGAGTTAGTTCCGGGATGATGTATTACGGAACAAGTAAAGAGACTTGCCGGTAACTAGATTGAACTAGGTATCGAGATACCGACGATCGAATCTCGGGGAAGTAACATACCGATGACAAAGGGAACAACGTATGTTGTTATGCGGTCTGACCGATAAAGATCTTCGTAGAATATGTAGGAACCAATATGAGCATCCAGGTTCTGCTATTGGTTATTGACCGGAGAGGTGTCTCGGTCATGTCTACATAGTTCTCGAACCCGTAGGGTCCGCACGCTTAAAGTTACGATGATAGTTATATTATGAGTTTATAAGTTTTGATGTACCGAAGGTTGTTCGGAGTCCCGGATGTGATCACGGACATGATGAGGAGTCTCGAAATGGTCGAGACATAAAGATTGATATAATGGACGACTATATTCGGACACCGGAAGTGTTCCGGAGAAGTTTCGGATTAAACCGGAGTGCCGGAGGGTTACCGGAACCCCCCGGGGAAGTATTGGGCCTTAGCGGGCCTTGAGGGGAGAGAGAGGGCAGCAGCCAGGAAGAGGCGCGCCCCCTCCTAGGAGGAATCCTAGTTGGACTAGGAGAGGGGGGCGCAGCCCCCTTTCCCTCTCCCTCTCCCTCTCTTTCCTTCCCCCCCTCTCTTCCTAGTTGGACTAGGAAAGGGGAGTCCTCCTCCTAGTAGGACTAGGACTCCCCTTTCCTACTCCTCCTCCTAGTAGGAGTAGGACTCCCCCCTCTCCTTGGCGCGCCTAGGGCAGCCGGCCTCCCCCTTGCTCCTTTATATACGGGGGCAGGGGACACTTCTAAACACACTTGATATACGATATTTTAGCCGTGTGCGGTGCCCCCTCCACCATATTACACCTCGATAATACCGTTGCGGAGCTTAGGCGAAGCCCTGCGTCGGTGGAACATCATCATCGTCACCACGTCGTCGTGCTGACGAAACTCTCCCTCAACACTCGGCTTGATCGGAGTTCGAGGGACGTCATCGAGCTGAACGTGTGTAGAACTCAGAGGTGCCGTGCGTTCGGTACTTGATCGGTCGGATCGTGAAGACGTACGACTACATCAACCGCGTTGTGATAACGCTTCCGTTGTCGGTCTATGAGGGTACGTGGACAACACTCTCCCCTCTCATTGCTATGCATCACCATGATCTTGCGTGTGCGTAGGAAATTTTTGGAAATTACTACGTTCCCCAACAGTAGCATCCGAGCCTGGTTTTATGCGTTGATGCTATGCACGAGTAGAACACAAGTGAGTTGTGGGCGATATAAGTCATAATGCTTACCAGCATGTCATACTTTGGTTCAGCGGTATTGTGAGATGAAGCGGCCCGGACCGACATTACGCGTACGCTTACGCGAGACTGGTTTCACCGTTCGGAGCACTCGTTGCTTAAAGGTGACTGGCGGGTGTCTCTCTCTCTCACTCTAGTTGAACCGAGTGTGGCTACGCCCGGTCCTTGCGAAGGTTAAAACAGCACCAACTTGACAAACTATCGTTGTGGTTTTGATGCGTAGGTAAGAACGGTTCTTGCTAAGCCCGTAGCAGCGACGTAAAACTTGCAACAACAAAGTAGAGGACGTCTAACTTGTTTTTGCAGGGCATGTTGTGATGTGATATGGTCAAGACATGATGTGATATAATTTGTTGTATGAGATGATCATTTTTGTAACCGAGTTATCGGCAACTGGCAGGAGCCATATGGTTGTCGCTTTATTGTATGAGATGCAATCACCATGTAATAGTTTTACTTTATCACTAAGCGGTAGCGATAGTCGTAAAAGCAATTAGTTGGCGAGACGACAACGATACTACGATGGAGATCAAGGTGTCGCGCCGGTGACGATGGTGATCATGACGGTGCTTCGGAGATGGAGATCACAAGCACGGTGCTTCGGAGATGGAGATCACAAGCACAAGATGATGATGGCCATATCATATCACTTATATTGATTGCATGTGATGTTAATCCTTTATGCATCTTATCTTGCTTTGATTGACGGTAGCATTATAAGATGATCTCTCACTAAAATTTCAAGATAATGTGTTCTCCCTGAGTATGCACCGTTGCGAAAGTTCTTCGTGCTGAGACACCACGTGTTAATCGGGTGTGATAGGCTCTACGTTCAAATACAACGGGTGCAAAACAGTTGCACATGCAGAATACTCAGGTTAAACTTGACGAGGCTAGCATATACAGATATGGCCTCGGAACACAGAGACCGAAAGGTCGAGCGTGAATCATATAGTAGATATGATCAACATAGTGATGTTCACCATTGAAACTACTCCATCTCACGTGTTAATCGGACATGGTTTAGTTGATTTGGATCACGTAATCACTAACATGATTAGAGGGATGTCTATCTAAGTGGGAGTTCTTAAGTAATATGATTAATTGAACTTAGTACCTGATAGTATCTTGCTTGTCTATGCTAATTGTAGGTAAATGGCCCGTGATGTTGTTCCGTTGAATTTTAATGCGTTCCTTGAGAAAGCTAAGTTGAAAGAATGATGGTAGCAATTACATGGACTGGGTCCGTAACTTGAGGATTATCCTCATTGCTGCACAGAAGAATTACGTCCTAGAAGCACCGCTAGGTGCCAGGCCTCCTGCAAGAGCGACGCCAGAAGTTATGAACGTCTGGCAGAGCAAAGCTGATGACTACTCAATAGTTCAGTGTGCCATGCTTTACGGCTTAGAACCGGGTCTTCAACGACGTTTTGAACGTCATGGAGCATATGAGATGTTCCAGGAGTTGAAGTTAATATTTCAAGCAAATGCCCGAATTGAGAGATATGAAGTCTCCAATAAGTTCTATAGCTGCAAGATGGAAGATAATAGTTCTGTCAGTGAGCATATACTCAGAATGTCTGGGTATAATAATCACTTGATTCAACTGGGAGTTCAACTTCCGGATGATTGCGTCATTAACAGAAGTCTTCAATCACTGCCACCAAGCTACAAGAGCTTCGTGACGAACTATAACATGCAAGGGATGGATAAGACAATTCCCGAGCTCTTCATAATGCTAAAGGCAGCGGAGGTAGAAATCAAAAAGGAGCATCAAGTGTTGATGGTCAGTAAAACCACTAGTTTCAAGAAAAAGGGCAAAGGGAAGAAGAAAGGGAACTTCAAGAAGAACAGCAAGAAAGTTGCTGTTCAGGAGAAGAAATCCAAGTCTGGACCTAAGCCTGAAACTGAGTGCTTCTACTATAAGCAGACTGGTCACTGGAAGCGGAAATGCCCCAAGTATTGGGCGGATAAGAAGGATCGCAAGGTTAACAAAGGTATATGTGATATACATGTTATTGATGTGTACCTTACTAATACTCGCAGTAGCACCTGGGTATTTGATACTGGTTCTGTTGCTAATATTTGCAACTCGAAACAGGGGCTACGGATTAAGCGAAGATTGGCTAAGGACGAGGTGACGATGCGCGTGGGAAATGGTTCCAAAGTCGATGTGATCGCCGTCGGCACGCTACCTCTACATCTACCTTCGGGATTAGTTTTAGACCTAAATAATTGTTATTTGGTGCCAGCGTTGAGCATGAACATTATATCTGGATCTTGTTTAATGAGAGACGGTTATTCATTTAAATCAGAGAATAATGGTTGTTCTATTTATATGAATAATATCTTTTATGGTCATGCACCCTTGAAGAATGGTCTATTTTTAATGAATCTCGATAGTAGTGATACACATATTCATAATGTCGAAGCCAAAAGATGCAGAGTTAATAATGACAGTGCAACTTATTTGTGGCACTGCCGTTTGGGTCATATCGGTGTAAAGCGCATGAAGAAACTCCATACTGATGGAATTTTGGAATCACTTGATTTTGAATCACTTGGTACTTGCGAACCGTGCCTCATGGGCAAGATGACCAAAACACCGTTCTCCGGAACTATGGAGAGAGCAACAGATTTGTTGGAAATCATACATACAGATGTATGTGGTCCGATGAATATTGAGGCTCGTGGCGGATAACGTTATTTTCTCACCTTCACAAATGATTTGAGCTGATATGGGTATATCAACTTAATGAAACATATGTCTGAAACATTTGAAAAGTTCAAAGAATTTCAGAGTGAAGTTGAAAATCATCGTAACAAGAAAATAAAATTCCTACGATCTGATCGTGGAGGAGAATATTTGAGTTACGAGTTTGGCCTACATTTAAAACAATGCGGAATAGTTTCGCAACTCACGCCACCCGGAACACCACAGCGTAATGGTGTGTCCGAACGTCGTAATCGTACTTTATTAGATATGGTACGATCTATGATGTCTCTTACTGATTTACCGCTATCATTTTGGGGTTATGCTCTAGAGACGGTTGCATTCACTCTAAATAGGACACCATCAAAATCCGTTGAGACGACGCCTTATGAACTATGGTTTGGCAAGAAACCAAAGTTGTCGTATCTTAAAGTTTGGGGTTGCGATGCTTATGTGAAGAAACTTCAACCTAATAAGCTCGAACCAAAATCGGAGAAATGTGTCTTCATAGGATACCCAAAAGAGACTGCTGGGTACACCTTCTATCACAGATCCGAAGGCAAGATATTCGTTGCTAGGAATGGATCCTTTCTAGAGAAGGAGTTTCTCTCGAAAGATGTGAGTGGGAGGAAAGTAGAACTTGATGAGGTAACTGTACCTGCTCCCTTATTGGAGATCATCGCAGAAATCAGTTTCTGCGACACCTACACCAATTAGTGAGGAAGTTAATGATAATGATCATGAAACTTCAGATCAAGTTATTACTGAACCTCGTAGGTCAACTAGATCAAGATCCGCACCAGAGTGGTACGGTAATCCTGTTCTAGGGGTTATGTTACTAGACCATGACGAACCTACGAACTATGAAGAAGCGATGGTGAGCCCAGATTCCACAAAATGGCTTGAAGCCATGAAATCCGAGATGGGATCCATGTATGAGAACAAAGTATGGACTTTGGTTGACTTGCCCGATGGTCGGCAAGCCATTGAAAATAAATGGATCTTCAAGAAGAAGACTGACGCTGATGGTAATGTTACTATCTATAAAGCTCGACTTGTTGCGAAAGGTTTTCGACAAGTTCAAGGGATTGACTACGATGAGACCTTCTCACCCGTAGGGATGCTTAAGTCTGTCCGAATCATGTTAGCTATTGCTGCATTTTATGATTATGAAATTTGGCAAATGGATGTCAAAACTGCATTCCTGAATGGATTTCTGGAAGAAGAGTTGTATATGATGCAACCGGAAGGTTTTGTCGATCCAAAGGGAGCTAACAAAGTGTGCAAGCTCCAGCGATCCATTTATGGACTGGTGCAAGCCTCTCGGAGTTGGAATAAACGCTTTGATAGTGTGATCAAAGCATTTGGTTTTATACAGACTTTTGGAGATGCCTGTATTTACAAGAAAGTGAGTGGGAGCTCGATAGCATTTCTGATATTATATGTGGATGACATATTGCTGATTGGAAATGATATAGAAATTCTGGATAGCATAAAGGGATACTTGAATAAGACGTCGGTGAAGCTGCATATATATTAGGCATTAAGATCTATAGAGATAGATCAAGACGCTTAATTGGACTTTCACAAAGCACATACCTTGACAAAGTTTTGAAGAAGTTCAAAATGGATCAAGCAAAAAAGGGTTCTTGCCTGTACTACAAGGTGTGAGATTGAGTAAGACTCAATGCCCGACCACTTCAGAAGATAGAGAGAATATGAAAGATGGTCCCTATGCTTCAGCCATAGGCTCTATCATGTATGCAATGCTGTGTACCAGACCTGATGTGTGCCTTGCTATAAGTTTAGCAGGGAAGTACCAAAGTAATCCAGGAGTGGATCACTGGACAGCGGTCAAGAACATCCTGAAATACCTGAAAAGGACTAAGGATATGTTTCTCGTTTATGGAGGTGACAAAGAGCTCATCGTAAGTGGTTACGTTGATGCAAGCTTTGACACTGATCCGGACGATTCTAAATCGCAAACCGGATACGTATTTACATTGAACGGTGGAGCTGTCAGTTGGTGCAGTTCTAAGCAAAGTGTCGTGGCGGGATCTACGTGTGAAGCAGAGTACATAGCTGCTTCGGAAGCAGCAAATGAAGGAGTCTGGATGAAGGAGTTCATATCCGATCTAGGTGTCATACCTAGTGCATCGGGACCAATGAAAATCTTTTGTGACAATACTGGTGCAATTGCCTTAGCAAAGGAATCCAGATTTCACAAGAGAACCAAGCACATCAAAAGACGCTTCAATTCCATCCGGGATTTAGTCCAGGTGGGAGACATAGAAATTTGCAAGATACATACCGATCTGAATGTTGCAGACCCGTTGACTAAGCCTCTTCCACGAGCAAAACATGATCAGCACCAAGACTCCATGGGTGTGAGAATCATTACTGTGTAATCTAGATTATTGACTCTAGTGCAAGTGGGAGACTGAAGGAAATATGCCCTAGAGGCAATAATAAAGTATTATTTATTTCCCTATATCATGATAAATGTTTATTATTCATGCTAGAATTGTATTAACCGGAAACATAATACATGTGTGAATACATAGACAAACAGAGTGTCACTAGTATGCCTCTACTTGACTAGCTCGTTAATCAAAGATGGTTATGTTTCCTAGCCATAGATATGAGTTGTCATTTGATTAACGGCATCACCTCATTAGGAGAATGACGTGATTGACTTGACCCATTTCGTTAGCTTAGCACCCGATCGTTTATTATGTTGCTATTGCTTTCTTCATGACTTATACATGTTCCTATGACTATGAGATTATGCAACTCCCGTTTACCGGAGGAACACTTTGTGTGCTACCAAACGTCACAACGTAAATGGGTGATTATAAAGGTGCTCTACAGGTGTCTCCAAAGGTACTTGTTGGGTTGGCGTATTTCGAGATTAGGATTTGTCACTCCAATTGTCGGAGAGGTATCTCTGGGCCCACTCAGTAATGCACATCACTATAAGCCTTGCAAGCATTGTGACTAATGAGTTAGTTGCGGGATGATGTATTACGGAACGAGTAAAGAGACTTGCCGGTAACGAGATTGAACTAGGTATCGAGATACCGACGATCGAATCTCGGGCAAGTAACATACCGATGACAAAGGGAACAACGTATGTTGTTATGCGGTCTGACCGATAAACATCTTCGTAGAATATGTAGGAACCAATATGAGCATCCAGGTTCCGCAATTTGTTATTGACCAGAGAGGTGTCTCGGTCATGTCTACATAGTTCTCGAACCCGTAGGGTCCGAACGCTTAAAGTTACGATGACAGTTATATTATGAGTTTATATGTTTTGATGTATCGAAGGTTGTTCGGATTCCCAGATGTGATCACGGACATGACGAGGAGTCTCTAAATGGTCGATACATAAAGATTGATATATTGGACGACTATATTCGGACACCGGAAGTGTTCCGGAGAAGTTTCGGATTAAACCGGAGTGTCGGAGGGTTACCGGAACCCCCCGGGGAAGTATTGGGCCTTAGTGGGCCTTGAGGGGAGAGAGAGGGCAGCAGCCAGGAGGTGGCGCGCCCCCTCCCAGGAGGAATCCTAGTTGGACTAGGAGAGGGGGGCGCGGCCCCCTTTCCCTCCCAGGAGGAATCCTAGTTGGACTAGGAAAGGGGAGTCCTACTCCTACTAGGAGGAGGACTCCCCCCTCTCCTTGGCGCGCCTAGGGCAGCCGGCCTCCCCCTTGCTCCTTTATATACGGGGGCAGGGGGCACCTCTAAACACACTTGATATACGATATTTTAGCCGTGTGCGGTGCCCCCTTCCACCATATTACACCTCGATAATACCGTTGCGGAGCTTAGGCGAAGCCCTGCGTCGGTGGAACATCATCATCGTCACCACACCGTCGTGCTGACGAAACTCTCCCTCAACACTCGGCTGGATCGGAGTTCGAGGGACGTCATCGAGCTAAACGTGTGTAGAACTCAGAGGTGCCGTGTGTTCGGTACTTGATCAGTCGGATCGTGAAGACGTACGACTACATCAACCGCGTTGTGATAACGCTCCCGCTGTCGGTCTACGAGGGTACGTGGACAACACTCTCCCCTCTCGTTGCTATGCATCACCATGATCTTGCGTGTGCGTAGGAATTTTTTTGAAATTACTACGTTCCCCAACACTCCCATCCTTAGGGTGACTCAGCATCTTGTCTTTTTTATTTATCTCCGGATCATTTGCGTCATCTTCTCGCTTCTTCTCCTCCCTATCCGCGTGCCAACGCAGGAGCTTTGCTACCTTAGGGTCCGCGAAATACCGCTGCAGACGAGGAGTGATCGGAAAGTACCACACCACTTTTCGAGGAGCTTTCTTCCTCTTCTTGTATCGAGTGACGCCGCACACTGGACATATGGTAGACTCCGCGTGCTCGTCCCAATAAATGATGCAATTGTTCATGCACACATGGTATTTCACGTGCGGTAAATCCAGAGGACACACGATTTTCTTCGCCTCCTCGAAACTGGTCGGGCACTTGTTCCCCTTGGGAAGACGTTCGTGCCAGAATGACATGTTCTCGTCGAAGCATGCGTCCGTCATTTTGTGTTTTACCTTCATCTCCAGAGCCATGAGCGTTACTTTCAGGCGGGTATCCTCGGGCCTGCATCCTTCATACAATGGAGTAACCGCATCTATCTCCAGTTGATCCAGCTTGGCTTTCTCTCGGGCGGCAACTCTTGCGTTATCCGTCTCCTTGAGAAGCAGCTCTTGAATATGAGGGTCCTGCACCCAGCCCATCGATGGTCCATTGTCGTCTGCTCCGCCAGCATCTTCATCTTCATGATCATGCCCTTTTTCTGCTCCCGCATCTTCCTCATCATCATGTCCGGCATCTTCTACATGATGACTATGTACAGCATCACCGTCGTGATCATGTCCTGGAGATTCTTCGTCTTCTCGCCCGCCCGAGCCGCGGTGGTTGTCTTGCTGCCCATCCTCATTTCTTGCCCGACCCCCATGGACGATTTCATAGTCATCTTCATCACCTTGCCACCGATAGCCATCCATGAAACCACGCAAGAGCAGGTGGTCCCGCACCTGCCCGGAATCCGGGTCCGCAATAAGGCTCTTCAGCTTGCATCTTCGACACGGACATCTTATCTCCGTCTCGTTCTTTTCAAGCATCTTGGCCTTCGCGGAGCTCAAAAACCTATTCACGATGCCTTCGGTCATCGTGGGGACCATGGTCGCCTGCGGGGTAGAGCAAAACGATATTTTAGAACCAAGAAAAAATTTGGCATGACTTTCCCTAAAAATAGGACCAAAAAGAATGCATAGTGCCAAAATTCTCGCCGAAACGGAAATGAATCAACATTTCGGCAAAATATTGGCAACTATCGCATTTCAAATACCGGTACCTGCAAACACAAACATATATGCAACACCACAAACATATGCAACACCACTAACATACATAGATCTAGCTAGGCCATAAAAAGTGCATGTGCACGTTGTTCGAGAGGGAGAACAACATAAAGATAGCTTCCCCCTTACTTACCTATCAAAAAAGGTAATTCAACCACTTAATTTGGATGAATTTATGGTGCAAATGAGGTGAGGAGGAGGAGGCAGCCGAGACAAGCTTGGAGGAGGAGGTGGAGAGAATGAAGTGGGGAAAGTGAGTGGGTAGGTGTGGCTGTCCAAAATATCTAGCTCGTCCCAGGTTACTAATGGCGCACCACCACCTAATGCGCCATTAGTAACCCTGGTTACTAATGGCGCACCTGCTGGTGGTGCGCCATTAGTAGTTTTGCAAAAAAAAGGCACTAATGGCGCGCCAGGGAACAGTGCGCCATTACTAGTTTAAACTAGTAATGGCGCACTGTTCTCTGGTGCGCCATTAGTAGTTTTGCAAAAAAATAAAAAATAAAAAAAGTATAGTAGTGGTGCACTATGTGGCTGGTGCGCCATTACTAGTTAGAACTAGTAATGGCGCACTGTGCCCTGGGGCGCCATTAGTATGTTTGGAAAAAAAATTGTTACTAATGGCGCACCGTGTGTGTGGTGCGCCATTAGTGTCTTTCACACTAATGGCGCACCAGCACATGGTGCGCCACTGCTATATAGCAATGGCGCACCACATATAGCAATGGCGCACCACATGTCTGATGCGCCATTAGTGGCCATTCCATCTATAGCCCTTTTCCTAGTAGTGTTTTTTCTAGCCCTCCGGATCGAGCACAACTTCGGTAAACAGACGAGGCCCGAAGAAAAAGTTGCGCTCGGATGAAAGGTTTGAGATCACAGAAATCGCGCGCGACGGCCAACCGATTGAACCCATCCGGACAAAGGAAGCATTTGCTGCTCCGTGCGGGGTTCTTGTTAGGGACAAGATCCCGATCAGCATCCACCAAGGTATAAGCCTAAGAACGAAGACCCTGAGGTGTCTTATGTCAATGATATGCAGAAAGATGATCTTTGGACTAAGCTGAAGGCAAATTTCACCCTACCGCCAGAGGAGGATCCGGAGAAGCCAGTTAAAGAGCAATTAATCAAGTCTCATGCTCTTAAGAAGATGGCAGACCTATTCAGGAGGTGGAAAAATGAGCTGAAAAGGTTTGTCGACAAAGAAGAGACACCAGAATTCATCGGCAAATATGAGAAGATCAGAGATCACTTGCTCGCATTTGTGGCCCACAAGACATCGGAAAAGAGTAAGAAGATGTCGGCGACAAACAAGCAAAATGCTGCGAAGAAGAAGCTTAACCATCGCACAGGGTCAGGTGGCTACCTCAAAGCCCGGCCTCAGTGGGCCAAGGCTGAGAATGATCTGCTTAAGAAAGGGATCGAACCAAAGACAATGAACTGGCCAGACCGTTGCCGGACTTGGTTCTTTGGGGTTGGTGGAACCTTGGACCCTGTATCAGGGAAGTGCCTTTGGATGGACGAGCAAATGAAAATACCAGTCAAGAGGCTTCAGGACTATATCGATGTAGCGCAGGAAGGGACGTTCGTTCCAAACAGAGAGAACGACGAGCTCACAATGGCCCTCGGGAATCCTGAGCACCATGGACGGACACAAGGCACGCCAGGCTCCGTTCCGTGGAAGGCTGGGTTTCCGGATGCAGGTGGTTACAAATGCCAGGAGAGGAGGAAGAAAGTGCAGCAGACCAAACTGCAGGCGCTGCACGCAAGGGTACAAGCGATAGATGAACGAGAAGCAAATCGCAGCAAACGAACTGCCGAAGCTTCCCCCGAAGCTACCCCACCATCTCAGCGGAGAAGCAGCGTGGCTTCCACCGAGCTGCTTCAGCCGGAGCATGTCTTGACGGCTCCTGCTAGCTACCCCGTGGATGCTATCACGGAGTCTCAAAATTGCCACCTTATGACGCAATGGCAGAACTTAAAAGTCAAGGCGGTTGTCGTCACTGTTCGACGTTCTGAACCCGGCACAACTTTTCACTGTCGTCCGATTCCAAAAGGATATGCTAGGGTGACCGTGGACGAAATAACGGAGGGATTTGAGGACCTCCAGCTTGACCACCCTACCGGTGAAGGGGAGACTCGGCTGGGTTCTGCTTTGAAGACTGCACCTCCGAACTGGACGCCTCCGCCTCCTCCTCCTCCTCCGGCGAGTCAGGGCACTCCGCCTCCTCCACCGCCTCCTCCTTCGGCGAGTGACGATCAGGGCACTCAGCCTCCTTCTCCAGCGTGTGGTAGCACTCCGCCTCCTTCTCCGCCCGCGCCGGCACGCCCGAGCAACCAGCAGCCACCTCCTTCTCCACCTCGCCAGCAAGGGCGGAAGAGACCCGCCGCCGCCCCGGCTGCTCCGGCGCATCGTAGTCCTTCTCCTCCGCCTTATAAGCAAGCACGAAAGAAGACAGCCGCAGCCGCTACGTCTGCTCCGGCGTCTAGCAGTACAGCCAGAGGCGGGAGGCAATACAGATACGGTCCACCTCTCAAGCCTCTAGAGAAGTTACCGTATGAGAGGAACAAGGAGGAAAACGCGAAGATCGTGCGGACCGAAGTGAAGGACTTCTTTGAAGGGTTGAATGCAAAGAGACATCCACCTCCGGAGGAGAAGGTAGATCCGGTGAAAGCAAAGCGCACTATCGATGCCCTGAGGAAACCACAAAAGTCTCCGCCAAAAACCAACTATGAGCGCATTACTGAAAAGGCATATCTCGAAGCGGAGCGGTCGGGAAGTACTATCAGTGATCAAAGGTTAAAAGAACGAGCAGCTGGGAAAAAATTGCCCAGCTCGGCGAACAAGCAAAGCAATCATACCCCCTGCTCAATGTGTCTAGCGACATTGTCGCTAATGCTCCGGGGATGGTGCCCGGTTATAGCAATCTTGGAGATTACCTACCCGACGATGTACATTTCGATTTCTTGGAGGTGGATGAACACAGATACGAGTACGGGAAGCCTCTCGTCAAAGATGAAAAATCTCTAACAACGATGATGCGAAGATTCCATAATTGGTACATGAAAACCTGCAGAGAGTCTGGGGGGACGAATACTTTGTATCTGAGAATTAAAGAGGAGCACGACGGCGTTGGAACTGATCTGTTACTTGTTCCATTTGAGGAGTTCTTCGAGTTCTTCAATCAAAAGGCCCTCGATAAATTAACGGTCTTTTGCTACTGTCTGTAAGTACTATTTCTGTCATTAAGTCTCTATATATAGCTTAGCTCTTTCATTGCATGTATTTATAATTAATTATCCTCACTATATTATGCAGATTGAAGATCGTCGAGTGCAGAAAAGCAGAAATGTATGATATTGGGTTCATTAACACAAATATCATAGATGAATTTCTGGTTACAAAGGACGCCGAAGAGGCCGAGGCCTACTTGCTACAATCGTTGATCAAAAATCAAAACAAAGATTTAATACTCTTTCCTTACAACTTCGAGTGAGTGTTACTGTCGTGTGCATATTCGGTTTCCCTTATTACTCGAGCGAGGTTATAGTTATGTAATTGATGAGTTATGCATGCGTGCGCAGCTTCCACAATGTTCTTCTGGAGATTAAGCTTGAGCGTGGACTAGTAACCTTCTTAGACTCGAGACGAAAAGATCCCAAAACCTATGCGGACATGACTAAAATGCTCAACAAGTAATTTCACTCGATCATTATCGCACCATATCGGCAACTTTTTGTTCGTTTCCTGATATCTCAAGTAATAATAATTATTTCCTTTGTCTTGCAGGGTCTGGAAAAAGTTCACCACAGAAGCTCCGGGACTGCCGAAAGAGCTGCGATATACATACCCGAAAGTAAGTACTACTAGCTAGCTAGTTGCGCGCATCTCCCGTTGATTCTATAGCTATACTTTCATCAATGCCATTTATAATGCTTCATTATCAGTTTGATTGACCTCTATTTCTCGTAAAGTGCTTCTGGTAGGAACAAGGGAATGATTACTGTGGATACTACGTGTGCGAGTTCATCTACAACGCGACTTTGAAAAATAAGCGGGGCTACTCTAAAAGACAATATGAAGTGCGTAAGCAATAATATTCACAATTTCATTTTATTACACCATCATTTCTGTTGAGTTTCATTCATATATATGTATTAACCCCCTTCTTCAAATTAGACGTGGCAGATGCGGAATGAACTCCTACCACAAGATCACATGAAAACAATTCAAGAGGAATTGGCGGGATTCTTTCTTGACCACGTCATCAATAAAGCCGGAAAATACCATGTGGAAGTTGATTTCAAATGCTAGGGGATTGTAAGAGATCTTACATATTGTATATGTATGTAGCCAGTAGCGTCGGATAGATAATACGAAAACTTGTTGTTCGACCATTCTCTCGGAGAAGGAGAGGTTGATTGATCACTTCTCTCGGTATGCATGACGAACTTCTGTACTTAATGGTTTCCTTCATTTTCTTACTAGCTAGCGTGTCGAGGGCCTCTCTATGTATAGTACGTAGCGTCGACCAAGCACGGACATAAGAGAGGACACTTCTCTCTATTAATTAGCAAGCTAACACAATATATGAAACGCCTAAATTAACCCCCCAAAACCCCCAACCCCCCAACCTTTCAAAAAAACAAAAACCCCAGCCCCTAAAATGCTGACGCGTGGATGTCTTTTGGTCCCGGTTGGTGCCACCAACCGGGACCAAAGGCCCTCTTGCCTGGGCTCGGCGCACCGGCCACGTGAAGGCCCATCAGTCCCGGTTCGTGTAAGAACCGGGACTAATGGGCTAGGGCATTAGTAACGACCCTTTAGTCCCGGTTCAAAAACCGGGACAAAAGGCCCTTACCAACCGGGACGAATGGGGGTTTTTCTACTAGTGAAGGGTCACCAAATATGCGTTCGACGACTCCTTGTTCGATCGAATGGTACACGTGATTCTCCCGCGGCAGACGAGCGTTGCCTAATTCCAATTTCGAACCCTATCATGTTAAGTTTCTCAATCTTCTTCACTAAGTTTCTTTCCGATTTTAGCGCCTTGCTTCAGCATTTCCACATGGTTATTAAACCAACACCTCATGATAAGAAACCATTGTGTATATTTCAGGTCGGTACTCGCCGATGCAAAATCTCTCAAAAAACATGAGAGGAGAGGGATGGTGACCAAAGGAACATCGCGCCATCCATTGACCGAAGTATATTTGATATTCACCTGCGAAGTCTTTTCTAGAACGCATGAAATACATTCACACAATGAGGGTTGAGATATGAGGGCATCAGGTCCATTGCCAAAATCGCCTCTTTCGAGCTTGATGTAGTTAAGTTTCCTAATTAGGCACTAAGTTTGTTCTCCGTGAGCTCTAGGAGTACATGATGGGGGAGGGATTGTGTGCAAATGTGCATCGAGTCAGCCATATACCGAACAATACACGAGTTTTTTTTGTCATCAGTACGACATCTACGTATAGGGTGACATTCTATCTTCTGAGCTCGTAGACATATACATACATTGCTCACTACAGGGACCCAGATTCGTACCTCACAAAAAGATCCAATCCCAGCACTTCCCTTTCACAATATATTAGACCACTTATTAGACCTAGATACATCCAATGAGGAATGAGATACCCGTCTATCGGGAGTTGCTACTAATATCACCTCTGTCGAGCTCCCATGTAGTTAAGTTTCTCGATTTTAACACTAAGTTCCTTTTTCATAACCTCTATTGAGGAGGTGATGGGAGAGGGGTGGTTTCCAAATGTGCATTGGCCATCCCTCGATAGAAGAACATATCTGATTCGCCTATGAAAAGGCACTAGGTGCAATTTTACCATGATAAGGCAAAATCTCTCAACCAGTGCCAGCAGAGATGGATGGTGATCAAATGACCATTGATATTTGCAGCATATGGATGTGTAGCTCATTAAAATGAGGCACTAGGTTGAATATATATAGATGTGCGTACCCAGTGAGCGTCGGAAACCTCCTCTTTTTCAGCCATATGGAGTTAAGTTTCTCATATTTTCCCCCAAGTTTCGTTCCCGTGAGCTCTATGGAAGGGTGACGAAATATGCGTTCGCCGACTCTATCGTGTTAAGTTTCTCAATCTTACTCACTAAGTTTCTCTCTGATTTTTGCGCCTAGGCAGGATGCTCATTTAAATGAGGCACTAGGTGGAATATATATAGGTGTTCGGTGTGCGTCACCGGCGAGCATTGTAAACCTCCTTTTTCTAGGGAGTTAAGTTTCTCATATTTAGCCTTAATTTCTTTCTCGTGAGTTCTACGGAAGGGTCACCAAATTTGCGTTGGATGACTCCTCGTTCGACCGAACGGTACACGTGATTCTCCCGCGGCAGACGAGCGCTGCCTAATTCCAATTTCGAGCCCTATCATGTTAAGTTTCTTAATCTTCTTCACTAAGTTTCTTTCTGATTTTTGCGCCCTTCAGCATTTCCACATGGTTATTAAACCAACACCTCATGATAAGAGACCATTGTTTATATTTCAGGTCCTTGTAAAATCTCTCAACAAACATGAGAGGAATTCTTACCTCACGAAAAAACCCAATCCCAACACTTCCCTTTCATAATATATTAGACCATTTATTAGACATAGATACACGATAGAAGAACATATCTGATTCGCCTATGACAAGGCACTAGGTCCAATTTTCTCAAGACAAGGCAAAATCTCTCAACTAGTGCCAGCGGAGATGGATGGTGATCAAATGACCATTGATATTTGCAGCATATGGAACCGTAGCTCATTAAAACGAGGCACTAGGTGGAATATATATAGGTGTGCGTAACTGGTGAGCGTCGGAAACCTCCTCTTTTTGAGCCATTGGAGTTAAGTTTCTCATATTTACCCCGAAGTTTCTTTCCCGTGAGCTCTACGGAAGGGTGACCAAATATGTGTTCGCCGACTCTATCATGCTAAGTTTCTAAATCTTCTTCACTAAGATTCTTTCTTATTTTTGCGCCTAGACAGGCTGCTCATTTAAATGAGGCACTAGGTGGAATATATATAGGTGTTCGGTGTGCGTCACCCGCGAGCGTTGTAAACCTCCTTTTTTTGAGCCACATGGAGTTAAGTTTCTCATATTTAGCCTTAAGTTTCCTTCCCGTGAGCTGTACGGAAGGGTCACAAATTATGCATTCGATGTCTCCTCGTTCGATCGAATGGTACACGTGATTCTCCTGCGGCAGACGAGCGTTGCCTAATTCCAATTTCGAGCCCTATCATGTTAAGTTTATCAATCTTCTTCACTAAGTTTGTTTCTGATTTTTGCGAATTCCTTCAGCATTGCCACATGGTTATTAAACCAACACCTCATGATAAGAGACCATTATGTATATTTCAGGTCGGTACTCATCGTTGCAAAATCTCTCAACAAAAATGACCATTGATATTTGCAACATATGGATACGTAGCTCATTAAAACGAGGCACTAGGTGCAATATATATAGGTGTGCATACCCAGTAAGCGTCGGAAACCTCCTCTTTTTGAGCCATATGGAGTTAAGTTTCTCATATTTTCCCCTAAGTTTCTTTCCCGTGAGCTCTATGGAAGGGTGACGAAATATGCGTTCGCCGACTCTATCGTGTTAAGTTTCTCAATCTTACTCACTAAGTTTCTCTCTGATTTTTGCGCCTAGGCAGGATGCTCATTTAAATGAGGCACTAGGTGGAAATATATAGGTGTTCGGTGTGCGTCACCGGCGAGCATTGTAAACCTCCTTTTTCTGAGACATATGGAGTTAAGTTTCTCATATTTAGCCTTAATTTCTTTCTCGTGAGCTCTACGGAAGGGTCACCAAATTTGCGTTGGATGACTCCTCGTTCGACCGAACGGTACACGTGATTCTCCCGCGGCAGACGAGCGCTGCCTAATTCCAATTTCGAGCCCTATCATGTTAAGTTTCTTAATCTTCTTCACTAAGTTTCTTTCTGATTTTTGCGCCCTTCAGCATTTCCACATGGTTATTAAACCAACACCTCATGATAGAGACCATTGTTTATATTTTAGATCCTTGCAAAATCTCTCAACAAACATGAGAGGAATTCTTACCTCACGAAAAAACCCAATCCCAACACTTCCCTTTCATAATATATTAGACCATTTATTAGACATAGATACACGATAGAAGAACATATCTGATTCGCCTATGACAAGGCACTAGGTCCAATTTTCTCAAGACAAGGCAAAATCTCTCAACTAGTGCCAGCGGAGATGGATGGTGATCAAATGACCATTGATATTTGCAGCATATGGAACCGTAGCTCATTAAAACGAGGCACTAGGTGGAATATATATATGGGTGTGCGTAACTGGTGAGCGTCGGAAACCTCCTCTTTTTGAGCCATTGGAGTTAAGTTTCTCATATTTACCCCGAAGTTTCTTTCCCGTGAGCTCTACGGAAGGGTGACCAAATATGTGTTCGCCGACTCTATCATGCTAAGTTTCTAAATCTTCTTCACTAAGATTCTTTCTGATTTTTGCGCCTAGACAGGCTGCTCATTTAAATGAGGCACTAGGTGGAATATATATAGGTGTTCGGTGTGCGTCACCCGCGAGCGTTGTAAACCTCCTTTTTTTGAGCCATATGGAGTTAAGTTTCTCATATTTAGCCTTAAGTTTCCTTCCCGTGAGCTGTACGGAAGGGTCACAAATTATGCATTCGATGTCTCCTCGTTCGATCGAATGGTACACGTGATTCTCCTGCGGCAGACGAGCGTTGCCTAATTCCAATTTCGAGCCCTATCATGTTAAGTTTATCAATCTTCTTCACTAAGTTTGTTTCTGATTTTTGCGAATTCCTTCAGCATTTCCACATGGTTATTAAACCAACACCTCATGATAAGAGACCATTATGTATATTTCAGGTCGGTACTCATCGTTGCAAAATCTCTCAACAAAAATGACCATTGATATTTGCAACATATGGATACGTAGCTCATTAAAACGAGGCACTAGGTGCAATATATATAGGTGTGCGTACCCAGTGAGCGTCGGAAACCTCCTCTTTTTGAGCCATATGGAGTTAAGTTTCTCATATTTTCCCCTAAGTTTCTTTCCCGTGAGCCCTATGGAAGGGTGACGAAATATGCGTTCGCCGACTCTATCGTGTTAAGTTTCTCAATCTTACTCACTAAGTTTCTGTCTGATTTTTGCGCCTAGGCAGGATGCTCATTTAAATGAGGCACTAGGTGGAATATATATAGGTGTTCGGTGTGCGTCACCGGCGAGCATTGTAAACCTCCTTTTTCTGAGACATATGGAGTTAAGTTTCTCATATTTATCCTTAATTTCTTTCTCGTGAGCTCTACGGAAGGGTCACCAAATTTGCGTTGGATGACTCCTCGTTCGACCGAACGGTACACGTGATTCTCCCGCAGCAGACGAGCGCTGCCTAATTCCAATTTCGAGCCCTATCATGTTAAGTTTCTTAATCTTCTTCACTAAGTTTCTTTCTGATTTTTGCGCCCTTCAGCATTTCCACATGGTTATTAAACCAACACCTCATGATAAGAGACCATTGTTTATATTTCAGGTCCTTGCAAAATCTCTCAACAAACATGAGAGGAATTCTTACCTCACGAAAAAATCCAATCCCAACACTTCCCCTTCATAATATATTAGACCATTTATTAGACATAGATACACGATGGAAGAACATATCTGATTCGCCTATGACAAGGCACTAGGTCCAATTTTCTCATGACAAGGCAAAATCTCTCAACCAGTGCCAGCAGAGACGGATGGTGATCAAATGACCATTGATATTTGCAGCATATGGATGCGTAGCTCATTAAAAGGAGGCACTAGGTGGAATATATATGGGTGTGCGTTACAGGTGAGCATCGGAAACCTCCTCTTTTTGAGCCATATGGAGTTAAGTTTCTCATATTTACCCCTAAGTTTCATTCCCGTGAGCTCTACGGAAGGGTGACCAAATATGTGTTCGCCGACTCTATCATGTTAAGTTTCTCAATCTTCTTCACTAAGTTTCTTTCTGATATTTGCGCCTAGACAGGCTGGTCATTTAAATGAGGCACTAGGTGGAATATATATAGGTGTTCGGTGTGCGTCACCAGCGGGCATTGTAAACCTCCTTTTTCTGAGCCATATGGAGTTAAGTTTCTCATATTTAGCCTTAAGTTTCTTTCCCGTGAGCTCTATGGAAGGGTCACCAATTATGAGTTCGACGTCTCCTTGTTCGATCGAATGGTACACGTGATTCTCCCACGGCAGACGAGCGTTGCCTAATTCCAATTTTGAGCCCTATCATGTTAAGTTTATCAATCTTCTTCACTAAGTTTCTTTGTAATTTTTATGAATTCCTTCAGCATTTCTACATGGTTATTAAACCAACACCTCATGATAATAGACCATTATGTATATTTCAGGTCGGTACTCGTCGTTGCAAAATCTGTCAACAAAAATGAACATTGATATTTGCAACATATGGATGCGTAGCTTATTAAAACGAGGCACTAGGTGGAATATATATAGGTGTGCGTTACCGGTGAGCGTCAGAAACCTCCTCTTTTTGAGCCATATGGAGTTAAGTTTCTCATATTTACCCCCAAGTTTCTTTCCCGTGAGCTCGACGGAAGGGTGACGAAATATGCGTTCGCCGACTCTATCATGTTAAGTTTCTCAATCTTACTGACTAAGTTTCTGTCTGATTTTTGCGCCTAGGCAGGCTGTTCATTTAAATGAGGCACTAGGTGGAATATATATAGGTGTTCAGTGTACGTCGGCGACTAGCGTTGTAAACCTCCTTCTTCTGAGCCGTATGGAGTTAAGTTTCTCATATTTAGCCTTAATTTATTTCCGGTGAGCTCTACGGAAGGGTCACCAAATTTGCGTTGGACGACTCCTTGTTCGACCAAACGGTACACGTGATTCTCCCGCGGCAGACGAGCATTGCCTAATTCCTATTTTGAGCCCTATCATGTTAAGTTTCTTAATCTTCTTCACTAAGTTTGTTTCTGATTTTTGCGCCCTTCAGCATTTCCACATGGTTATTAAACCAACACCTCATGATAAGAGACCATTGTTTATATTTCAGGTCCTTGCAAAATCTCTCAACAAACATGAGAGGAATTCTTACCTCACGAAAATATCTAATCACAGCACTTCCCTTTCATAATATATTAGACCATTTACTAGACATAGATACATGATAGAAGAACATATCTGATACGCCTATGACAAGGCACTAGGTGCAATTTTCTCAAGACAAGGAAAAATCTCTCAACCAGTGCCAGCGGAGACGGATGGTGATCAAATGGCGATTGATATTTGCAGCATATGGATGTGTAGCTCATTAAAACCAGGCACTAGGTGGAATATATATATGTGTCCATAACAGGTGAACGTCGGAAACCTCCTCTTTTTGAGCCATATGGACTTAAGTTTCTCATATTTACCCCTATGTTTCTCACCCGTGAGCTCTACGGAAGGGTGACCAAATATGTGTTCGCCGACTCTATCATGTTAAGTTTCTCAATCTTCTTCACTAAGTTTCTTTCTTATTTTTGCGCCTAGATAGGCTGCTCATTTAAATGAGGCACTAGGTGAATATATATAGGTTTTCGGTGTGCCTCCCCGGCGAGCTTTGTAAACCTCCTTTTTATGAGCCATATGGAGTGAAGTTTCTCATATTTAGCCTTAAGTTTCTTTCCGGTGAGCTCTACGGAAGGGTCACCAATTATGCGTTCGACGTCTCCTCGTTTGATCGAACGGTACATGTGATTCTCCCGCGGCAAACGAGCGTTGTCTATTTCCAATTTCGAGCCCTATCATGTTAAGTTTATCAATCTTCATCACTAAGTTTCTTTCTTATTTTTGCGCCTTCCTTCAGCATTTCCACAAGGTTATTAAACAAACACCTCATGATAAGAGACCATTATGTATACTTCAGGTCGGTACTCGTCGTTGCAAAATCTCACAACAAAAATGACCATTGATATTTGCAACATATGGATGCGTAGCTCATTAAAACGAAGCACTAGGTGGAATATATATAGGTGTGCGTAACTGGTGAGCGTCGGAAACCTCCTCTTTTTGAGCCATATGCAGTTAAGTTTCTTATATTTACCCTTAAGTTTGTTTCCCGTGAGCACTACGGAAGGGTAACCAAATATGTGTTCGCCGACTGTATCATGTTAAGTTTCTCAATCTTCTTCACTAAGTTTTATTCTGATTTTTGCGCCTAGACAGGCTGCTCATTTTAAAGAGGCACTAGGTGGAACATATATAGGTGTTCGGTGTGCGTCACCGGCGAGCGTTGTAAACCACCTTTTTCTGAGCCATATGGAGTTAAGTTTCTCATATTTAGCCTTAAGTTTCTTTCCTGTGAGGTCTATGGAAGGGTCACCAATTATGCGTTCGACGTCTCCTCGTTCGATCGAACGGTACACGTGATTCTCCCGCGGCAGACAAGCGTTGCCTAATTCCAATTTTGAGCCCTATCATGTTAAGTTTATCAATCATCTTCACTAAGTTTCTTTCTGATTTTTGCGCCTTCCTTCAGCATTTCCACATGGTTATTAAACCAACACCTCATGATAAGAGACCATTATGTATATTTCAGGTCGGTACTCGTCGTTGCGTAATCTCTGAACAAAAATTAACATTGATATTTGCAACATATGGATGCGTAGCTCATTAAAACGAGGCACTAGGTGGAATATATATAGGTTTACATAACCGGTGAGCGTCGGAAACCTCCTCTTTTTGAGCCATATGGAGTTAAGTTTCTCATATTTACCCTCAAGTTTCTTTCCCGTGAGCTCTATGGAAGGGTGAAGAAATATGTGTTCGCCGACTCTATCGTGTTAAGTTTCTCAATCTTACTGACTAAGTTTCTGTCTGATTTTTGCGCCTAGGCAGGCTGCTCATATAAATGAGGCACTAGGTGGAATATATATAGGTGTTCGGTGTACGTCGGCGGCTAGCGTTGTAAACCTCCTTTTTCTGAGCCGTATGGAGTTAAGTTTCTCATATTTAGCCTTAATTTCTTTCCCGTGAGCTCT
The DNA here is from genome assembly GCF_018294505.1 of Triticum aestivum. Classification (NCBI taxonomy): domain Eukaryota; kingdom Viridiplantae; phylum Streptophyta; class Magnoliopsida; order Poales; family Poaceae; genus Triticum; species Triticum aestivum. Next base: position 94,805,547 of record NC_057799.1, read on the forward strand.
ACGGAAGGGTCACCGAATTTGCGTTGGACGACTCCTTGTTCGACCAAACGGTAGACGTGATTCTCCCGCGGCAGACGAGCGTTGCCCAATTCTAATTTTGAGCCCTATCATGTTAAGTTTCTTAATCTTCTTCACTAAGTTTGTTTCTGATTTTTGCGCCCTTCAGCATTTCCACTTGGTTATTAAACCAACACCTCATGATAAGAGATCATTGTTTATATTTCAGGTCCTTGCAAAATCTCTCAACAAACATGAGAGGAATTCTTACCTCACGAAAAAATCCAATCCCAGCACTTCCCTTTCATAATATATTAGACCATTTACTAGACATAGATACACGATAGAAGAACATATCTGATACGCCTATGACAAGGCACTAGGTGCAATTTTCTCAAGACAAGGCAAAATCTCTCAACCAGTGCTAGCGGAGACGGATGGTGATCAAATGGCGATTGATATTTGCAGCATATGGATGTGTAGCTCATTAAAACTAGGCACTAGGTGGAATATATATAGGTGTGCATAACAGGTGAGCGTCGGAAACCTCCTCTTTTTGAGCCATATGGACTTAAGTTTCTCATATTTACCCCTAAGTTTCTCACCCGTGAGCTCTACGGAAGGGTGACCAAATATGTGTTCGTCGACTCTAATATGTTAAGTTTCTCAATCTTCTTCACTAAGTTTCTTTCTTATTTTTGCGCCTAGACAGGCTGCTCATTTAAATGAGGCACTAGGTGGAATATATATAGGTGTTCGGTGTGCGTCCCCGGCGAGCGTTGTAAACCTCCTTTTTATGAGCCATATGGAGTTAAGTTTCTCATATTTAGCCTTAAGTTTCTTTCCGGTGAGCTCTACGGAAAGGTCACCAATTATGCGTTCGACGTCTCCTCATTTAATCGAACGGTACATGTGATTCTCCCGCGGCAAACGAGCGTTGTCTATTTCCAATTTCGAGCCCTATCATTTTAAGTTTATCAATCTTCATCACTAAGTTTCATTCTTAATTTTGCGCCTTCCTTCAGCATTTCCACAAGGTTATTAAACAAACACCTCATGATAAGAGACCATTATGTATACTTCAGGTCGGTACTCATCATTGCAAAATCTCTCAACAAAAATGACCATTGATATTTGCAACATATGGATCCGTAGCTCATTAAAACGAAGCACTAGGTGGAATATATATAGGTGTGCGTAACTGGTGAGCGTCGGAAACCTCCTCTTTTTGAGCCATATGGAGCTAAGTTTCTTATATTTACCCCTATGTTTGTTTCCCGTGAGCTCTACGGAGGGTAACCAAATATGTGTTCGCCGACTGTATCATGTTAAGTTTCTCAATCTTCTTCACTATGTTTCATTTTGATTTTTGCGCCTAGACAGGCTGCTCATTTTAAAGAGGCACTAGGTGGAACATATATAGGTGTTTGGTGTGCGTCACCGGCGAGCTTTGTAAACCTCCTTTTTCTGAGCCATATGGAGTTAAGTTTCTCATATTTAGCCTTAAGTTTCTTTCCCGTGAGCTCTATGGAAGGGTCACCAATTATGCGTTCGACGTCTCCTCGTTCGATCGAACGGTACACGTGATTCTCCCGCGGCAGAGGAGCGTTGCCTAATTCCAATTTTGAGCCCTATCATGTTAAGTTTATCAATCTTCTTCACTAAGTTTTTTCTGATTTTTGCGCCTTCCTTCAGCATTTCCACATGGTTATTAAACCAACACCTCATGATAAGAGACCATTATGTATATTTCAGGTCGGTACTCGTCGTTGCAAAATCTCTCAACAAAAATGAACATTGATATTTGCAACATATGGATGCGTAGCTCATTAAAACGAGGCACTAGGTGGAATATATATAGGTTTGCATAACCGGTGAGCGTCGGAAACCTCCTCTTTTTGAGCCATATGGAGTTAAGTTTCTCATATTTACCCCCAAGTTTCTTTCCCGTGAGCTCTACGGAAGGGTGACGAAATATGCGTTCGCCGACTCTATCGTGTTAAGTTTCTAAATCTTACTGACTAAGTTTCTGTCTGATTTTTGCGCCTAGGCAGGCTGCTCATATAATTGAGGCACTAGGTCGAATATATATATATAGGTGTTCGGTGTACGTCGGCGGCTAGCGTTGTAAACCTCCTTTTTCTGATCCATATGGAGTTAAGTTTCTCATATTTAGCCTTAATTTCTTTCCCGTGAGCTCTACGGAAGGGTCACCAAATTTGCGTTGGACGACTCCTTGTTCGACCAAACGGTACACGTGATTCTCCCGCGGCAGACGAGCGTTGCCTAATTCCAATTTTGAGCCCCATCATGTTAAGTTTCTTAATCTTCTTCACTAAGTTTGTTTCTGATTTTTGCGCCCTTCAGCATTTCCACGTGGTTATTAAACCAACACCTCATGATAAGAGACCATTGTTTATATTACAGGTCCTTGCAAAATCTCTGAACAAACATGAGAGGAATTCTTACCTCACGAAAAAATCCAATCCCAGCACTTCCCTTTCATAATATATTAGACCATTTACTAGACATAGATACACGATAGAAGAACATATCTGATACGCCTATGACAAGGCACTAGGTGCAATTTTCTCAAGACAAGGCAAAATCTCTCAACCAGTGCTAGCGTAGACGGATGGTGATCAAATGGCGATTGATATTTGCAGCATATGGATGTGTAGCTCATTAAAACTAGGCACTAGGTGGAATATATATAGGTGTGCATAACAGGTGAGCGTCGGAAACCTCCTCTTTTTGAGCCATATGGACTTAAGTTTCTCATATTTACCCCTAAGTTTCTCACCCGTGAGCTCTACGGAAGGGTGACCAAATATGTGTGCGTCGACTCTATCATGTTAAGTTTCTCAATCTTCTTCACTAAGTTTCTTTCTTATTTTTGCGCCTAGACAGGCTGCACATTTAAATGAGGCACTAGGTGGAAAATATGTAGGTGTTCAGTGTGCGTCCCTGGCGAGCGTTGTAAACCTCCTTTTTCTGAGCCATATAGAGTTAAGTTTCTCATATTTAGCCTTAAGTTTCTTTCCGGTGAGCTCTATGGAAGGGTCACCAATTATGCGTTCGACGTCTCGTTGTTTGATCGAACGGTACGCGTGATTTTCCCGCGGCAAACGAGCGTTGTCTAATTCCAATTTCGAGCCATATCATGTTAAGTTTATCAATCTTCTTCAGTAAGTTTCTTTCTTATTTTTGTGCCTTCCTTCAGCATTTCCACGAGGTTATTAAACAAACACCTCATGATAAGAGACCATTATGTATACTTGAGGTCGGTACTCGTCATTGTAAAATCTCTCAACAAAAATGACCATTGATATTTGCAACATATGGATGCGTAGCTCATTAAAACGAAGCACTAGGTGGAATATATATAGGTGTGCGTAACTGGTGAGCGTCGGAAACCTCCTCTTTTTGAGCCATATGGAGTTAAGTTTCTTATATTTACCCCTAAGTTTGTTTCCCATGAGCTCTACGGAAGGGTAACCAAATATGTGTTCGCCGACTGTATCATGTTATGTTTCTCAATCTTCTTCACTAAGTTTCATTCTGATTTTTGCGCCAAGACAGGCTGCTCATTTTAAAGAGGCACTAGGTGGAACATATATAGGTTTACGGTGTGCGTCACCGGCGAGCGTTGTAAACCTCCTTTTTCTGAGCCATATGGAGTTAAGTTTCTCATATTTAGCCTTAAGTTTCTTTCCCGTGAGCTCTATCGAAGAGTCACAAATTATGTGTTCGATGTCTCCTCGTTCGATCGAACGGTACACGTGATTCTCCCGCGGCAGACGAGCGTTGCCTAATTCCAATTTTGAGCCCTATCATGTTAAGTTTATCAATCTTCTTCACTAAGTTTCTTTCTGATTTTTGCGCCTTCCTTCAGCATTTCCACGTGGTTATTAAACCAACACGTCATGATAAGAGACCATTATGTATATTTCAGGTCAGTACTCGTCGTTGCAAAATCACTCAACAAAAATGAACATTGATATTTGCAACATATGGATGCGTAGCTCATTAAAACAAGGCACTAGGTGGAATATATATAGGTTTGCATAACCGGTGAGCGTCAGCAACCTCCTCTTTTTGAGCCATATGGAGTTAAGTTTCTCATATTTAGCCCTAAGTTTATTTCCCGTGAGCTCTATGGAAGGGTGACGAAATATGCGTTCGCCGACTCTATCGTGTTAAGTTTCTCAATGTTACTGACTAAGTTTCTGTCTAATTTTTGCGCCTAGGCAGGCTGCTCATTTAAATGAATCACTACTTGGAATATATATAGGTGTTCGGTGTATGTCGGCGGCGAGCGTTGTAAACCTCCTTTTTCTGAGCCATATGGAGTTAAGTTTCTCATATTTAGCCTTGTTCGACGATATGTAAGAGACCACTGTTTATATTTCAGGTCCTTGCAAAATCTCTCCACAAACATGAGAGGAATTCTTACTTGATTAAAAAATCCAATCCCAGCACTTCCCTTTCATAATATATTAGACCATTTACTAGACATAGATACACGATAGAAGAACATATCTGATACGCCAATGACAAGGCACTAGGTGCAATTTTCTCAAAACAAGGCAAAATCTCGCAACCAGTGCGAGCGGAGACGGATTGTGATCAAATGGCGATTGATATTTGCAGCATATGGATGCGTAGCTCATTAAAACCAGGCACTAGGTGGAATATATATAGGTGTGCATAACAGGTGAGCGTCGGAAACCTCCTCTTTTTGAGCCGTATGGACTTAAGTTGCTCATATTTACCCCTAAGTTTCTCACCCGTGAGCTCTACGGAAGATTGACCAAATATGTGTTCGCCGACTCTATCATGTTAAGTTTCTTAATCTTCTTCACTAAGTTTCTTTCTTATTTTTGCGCCTAGACAGGCTGCTCATTTAAATGAGGCACTAGGTGGAATATATATAGGTGTTCGGTGTGCATCCCCGGGGAGCGTTATAAACCTCCTTTTTCTGAGCCATATGGAGTTAAGTTTCTCATATTTAGCCTTAAGTTTCTTTCCGGTGAGCTCTACGGAAGGGTCACCACGTATGCGTTCGACGTCTCCTCGTTTATTCGAACGGTACACGTGATTCTCCCGCGGCAAACGAGCGTTGTCTAATTCCAATTCCGAGCCCTATCATGTTAAGTTTATCAATTTTCTTCACTAAGTTTCTTTCTTATTTTTGCGCCTTCCTTCAGCATTTCCACAAGGTTATTAAACAAACACCTCATGATAAGAGACCATTATGTATACTTCAGGTCGGTACTCGTCGTTGCAAAATCTCTCAACAAAAATGACCATTGATATTTGCAACATATGGATGCGTAGCTCATTAAAACAAAGCACTAGGTGGAATATATATAGGTGTGCGTAACTGGTGAGCATCGGAAAGCTCCTCTTATTGAGCCATATGGAGTTAAATTTCTTATATTTACCCCTAAGTTTGTTTCCCGTGAGCTCTACTGAAGGGTACCCAAATATGTGTTCGCCGACTGTATCATTTTAAGTTTCTCAATCTTCTGCACTAAGTTTCATTCTGATTTTGGCGCCTAGACAGGCTGCTCATTTTAAAGAGGCACTAGGTGGAACATATATAGTTGTTCGGTGTGCGTCACCGGCGAGCGTTGTAAACCTCCTTTTTCTGAGCCATATGGATTTAAGTTTCTCATATTTAGCCTTAAGTTTCTTTCCCGTGAGCTCTATGGAAGGGTCACAAATTATGCGTTCGACGTCTCCTCGTTCGATCGAACGGTACACGTGATTCTCCCGCGGCAGACAAGCGTTGCCTAATTCCAATTTTGAGCCCTATCATGTTAAGTTTATCAATCTTTTTACACTAAGTTTCTTTCTGATTTTTGCGCCTTCCTTCAGCATTTCCACGTGGTTATTAAACCAACACCTCATGAGAAGAGACCATTATGTATATTTCACGTCAGTACTCGTCGTTGAAAAATCACTCAATAAAAATGAACATTGATATTTGCAACATATGGATGCATAGCTCATTAAAACAAGGCACTAGGTGGAATATATATAGGTTTGCAGAACCGGTGAGCGTCAGAAACCTCCTCTTTTTGAGCCATATGGAGTTAAGTTTCTCATATTTAGCCCTATGTTTCTTTCCCGTGAGCTCTATGGAAGGGTGACGAAATATGTGTTCGCCGACTCTATCGTGTTAAGTTTCTCAATATTACTGACTAAGTTTCTGTCTGATTTTTGCGCCTAGGCAGGCTGCTCATTTAAATGAGGCACTAGGTGGAATATATATAGGTGTTCGGTGTACGTCGGCGGCGAGCGTTGTAAACCTCCTTTTCTAAGCCATATGGAGTTAAGTTTCTCATATTTAGCCTTAATTTCTTTCCCGTGAGCTCTACGGAAGGGTCACCAAATTTGCGTTGGACGACTCCTTGTTCGACCAAACGGTACACGTGATTCTCCCGCGGCAGACGAGCGTTGCCTAATTCCAATTTTGAGCCCTATCATGTTAAGTTTCTTAATCTTCTTCACTAAGTTTGTTTCTGATTTTTGCTCCCTTCAGCATTTCCACATGGTTATTAAACCAACACCTCATGATAAGAGACCATTGTTTATATTTGAGGTCCTTGCAAAATCTCTCCACAAACATGAGAGGAATTCTTACTTGACGAAAAAATCCAATCCCAGCACTTCCCTTTCATAATATATTAGACCATTTACTAGACATAGATACACGATAGAAGAACATATCTGATACGCCTATGACAAGGCACTAGGTGCAATTTTCTCAAAACAAGGCAAAATCTCGCAACCAGTGCGAGCGGAGACGGATTGTGATCAAATGGCGATTGATATTTGCAGCATATGGATGCGTAGCTCATTAAAACCAGGCACTAGGTGGAATATATATAGGTGTGCATAACAGGTGAGCGTCGGAAACCTCCTCTTTTTGAGCCGTATGGACTTAAGTTGCTCATATTTACCCCTAAGTTTCTCACCCGTGAGCTCTACGGAAGATTGACCAAATATGTGTTCGCCGACTCTATCATGTTAAGTTTCTTAATCTTCTTCACTAAGTTTCTTTCTTATTTTTGCGCCTAGACAGGCTGCTCATTTAAATGAGGCACTAGGTGGAATATATATAGGTGTTCGGTGTGCATCCCCGGGGAGCGTTATAAACCTCCTTTTTCTGAGCCATATGGAGTTAAGTTTCTCATATTTAGCCTTAAGTTTCTTTCCGGTGAGCTCTACGGAAGGGTCACCACGTATGCGTTCGACGTCTCCTCGTTTATTCGAACGGTACACGTGATTCTCCCGCGGCAAACGAGCGTTGTCTAATTCCAATTCCGAGCCCTATCATGTTAAGTTTATCAATTTTCTTCACTAAGTTTCTTTCTTATTTTTGCGCCTTCCTTCAGCATTTCCACAAGGTTATTAAACAAACACCTCATGATAAGAGACCATTATGTATACTTCAGGTCGGTACTCGTCGTTGCAAAATCTCTCAACAAAAATGACCATTGATATTTGCAACATATGGATGCGTAGCTCATTAAAACAAAGCACTAGGTGGAATATATATAGGTGTGCGTAACTGGTGAGCATCGGAAAGCTCCTCTTATTGAGCCATATGGAGTTAAATTTCTTATATTTACCCCTAAGTTTGTTTCCCGTGAGCTCTACTGAAGGGTACCCAAATATGTGTTCGCCGACTGTATCATTTTAAGTTTCTCAATCTTCTGCACTAAGTTTCATTCTGATTTTGGCGCCTAGACAGGCTGCTCATTTTAAAGAGGCACTAGGTGGAACATATATAGTTGTTCGGTGTGCGTCACCGGCGAGCGTTGTAAACCTCCTTTTTCTGAGCCATATGGATTTAAGTTTCTCATATTTAGCCTTAAGTTTCTTTCCCGTGAGCTCTATGGAAGGGTCACAAATTATGCGTTCGACGTCTCCTCGTTCGATCGAACGGTACACGTGATTCTCCCGCGGCAGACAAGCGTTGCCTAATTCCAATTTTGAGCCCTATCATGTTAAGTTTATCAATCTTTTTACACTAAGTTTCTTTCTGATTTTTGCGCCTTCCTTCAGCATTTCCACGTGGTTATTAAACCAACACCTCATGAGAAGAGACCATTATGTATATTTCACGTCAGTACTCGTCGTTGAAAAATCACTCAATAAAAATGAACATTGATATTTGCAACATATGGATGCATAGCTCATTAAAACAAGGCACTAGGTGGAATATATATAGGTTTGCAGAACCGGTGAGCGTCAGAAACCTCCTCTTTTTGAGCCATATGGAGTTAAGTTTCTCATATTTAGCCCTATGTTTCTTTCCCGTGAGCTCTATGGAAGGGTGACGAAATATGTGTTCGCCGACTCTATCGTGTTAAGTTTCTCAATATTACTGACTAAGTTTCTGTCTGATTTTTGCGCCTAGGCAGGCTGCTCATTTAAATGAGGCACTAGGTGGAATATATATAGGTGTTCGGTGTACGTCGGCGGCGAGCGTTGTAAACCTCCTTTTTCTAAGCCATATGGAGTTAAGTTTCTCATATTTAGCCTTAATTTCTTTCCCGTGAGCTCTACGGAAGGGTCACCAAATTTGCGTTGGACGACTCCTTGTTCGACCAAACGGTACACGTGATTCTCCCGCGGCAGACGAGCGTTGCCTAATTCCAATTTTGAGCCCTATCATGTTAAGTTTCTTAATCTTCTTCACTAAGTTTGTTTCTGATTTTTGCTCCCTTCAGCATTTCCACATGGTTATTAAACCAACACCTCATGATAAGAGACCATTGTTTATATTTGAGGTCCTTGCAAAATCTCTCCACAAACATGAGAGGAATTCTTACTTGACGAAAAAATCCAATCCCAGCACTTCCCTTTCATAATATATTAGACCATTTACTAGACATAGATACACGATAGAAGAACATATCTGATACGCCTATGACAAGGCACTAGGTGCAATTTTCTCAAAACAAGGCAAAATCTCGCAACCAGTGCGAGCGGAGACGGATTGTGATCAAATGGCGATTGATATTTGCAGCATATGGATGTGTAGCTCATTAAAACCAGGCACTAGGTGGAATATATATAGGTGTGCATAACAGGTGAGCGTCGGAAACCTCCTCTTTTTGAGCCGTATGGACTTAAGTTGCTCATATTTACCCCTAAGTTTCTCACCCGTGAGCTCTACGGAAGATTGACCAAATATGTGTTCGCCGACTCTATCATGTTAAGTTTCTTAATCTTCTTCACTAAGTTTCTTTCTTATTTTTGCGCCTAGACAGGCTGCTCATTTAAATGAGGCACTAGGTGGAATATATATAGGTGTTCGGTGTGCATCCCCGGGGAGCGTTATAAACCTCCTTTTTCTGAGCCATATGGAGTTAAGTTTCTCATATTTAGCCTTAAGTTTCTTTCCGGTGAGCTCTACGGAAGGGTCACCACGTATGCGTTCGACGTCTCCTCGTTTATTCGAACGGTACACGTGATTCTCCCGCGGCAAACGAGCGTTGTCTAATTCCAATTCCGAGCCCTATCATGTTAAGTTTATCAATTTTCTTCACTAAGTTTCTTTCTTATTTTTGCGCCTTCCTTCAGCATTTCCACAAGGTTATTAAACAAACACCTCATGATAAGAGACCATTATGTATACTTCAGGTCGGTACTCGTCGTTGCAAAATCTCTCAACAAAAATGACCATTGATATTTGCAACATATGGATGCGTAGCTCATTAAAACAAAGCACTAGGTGGAATATATATAGGTGTGCGTAACTGGTGAGCATCGGAAAGCTCCTCTTATTGAGCCATATGGAGTTAAATTTCTTATATTTACCCCTAAGTTTGTTTCCCGTGAGCTCTACTGAAGGGTACCCAAATATGTGTTCGCCGACTGTATCATTTTAAGTTTCTCAATCTTCTGCACTAAGTTTCATTCTGATTTTGGCGCCTAGACAGGCTGCTCATTTTAAAGAGGCACTAGGTGGAACATATATAGTTGTTCGGTGTGCGTCACCGGCGAGCGTTGTAAACCTCCTTTTTCTGAGCCATATGGATTTAAGTTTCTCATATTTAGCCTTAAGTTTCTTTCCCGTGAGCTCTATGGAAGGGTCACAAATTATGCGTTCGACGTCTCCTCGTTCGATCGAACGGTACACGTGATTCTCCCGCGGCAGACAAGCGTTGCCTAATTCCAATTTGAGCCCTATCATGTTAAGTTTATCAATCTTTTACACTAAGTTTCTTTCTGATTTTTGCGCCTTCCTTCAGCATTTCCACGTGGTTATTAAACCAACACCTCATGAGAAGAGACCATTATGTATATTTCACGTCAGTACTCGTCGTTGCAAAATCACTCAATAAAAATGAACATTGATATTTGCAACATATGGATGCGTAGCTCATTAAAACAAGGCACTAGGTGGAATATATATAGGTTTGCAGAACCGGTGAGCGTCAGAAACCTCCTCTTTTTGAGCCATATGGAGTTAAGTTTCTCATATTTAGCCCTATGTTTCTTTCCCGTGAGCTCTATGGAAGGGTGACGAAATATGTGTTCGCCGACTCTATCGTGTTAAGTTTCTCAATATTACTGACTAAGTTTCTGTCTGATTTTTGCGCCTAGGCAGGCTGCTCATTTAAATGAGGCACTAGGTGGAATATATATAGGTGTTCGGTGTACGTCGGCGGCGAGCGTTGTAAACCTCCTTTTTCTGAGCCATATGGAGTTAAGTTTCTCATATTTAGCCTTAATTTCTTTCCCGTGAGCTCTACGGAAGGGTCACCAAATTTGCGTTGGACGACTCCTTGTTCGACCAAACGGTACACGTGATTCTCCCGCGGCAGACGAGCGTTGCCTAATTCCAATTTTGAGCCCTATCATGTTAAGTTTCTTAATCTTCTTCACTAAGTTTGTTTCTGATTTTTGCTCCCTTCAGCATTTCCACATGGTTATTAAACCAACACCTCATGATAAGAGACCATTGTTTATATTTGAGGTCCTTGCAAAATCTCTCCACAAACATGAGAGGAATTCTTACTTGACGAAAAAATCCAATCCCAGCACTTCCCTTTCATAATATATTAGACCATTTACTAGACATAGATACACGATAGAAGAACATATCTGATACGCCTATGACAAGGCACTAGGTGCAATTTTCTCAAAACAAGGCAAAATCTCGCAACCAGTGCGAGCGGAGACGGATTGTGATCAAATGGCGATTGATATTTGCAGCATATGGATGTGTAGCTCATTAAAACCAGGCACTAGGTGGAATATATATAGGTGTGCATAACAGGTGAGCGTCGGAAACCTCCTCTTTTTGAGCCGTATGGACTTAAGTTGCTCATATTTACCCCTAAGTTTCTCACCCGTGAGCTCTACGGAAGATTGACCAAATATGTGTTCGCCGACTCTATCATGTTAAGTTTCTTAATCTTCTTCACTAAGTTTCTTTCTTATTTTTGCGCCTAGACAGGCTGCTCATTTAAATGAGGCACTAGGTGGAATATATATAGGTGTTCGGTGTGCATCCCCGGGGAGCGTTATAAACCTCCTTTTTCTGAGCCATATGGAGTTAAGTTTCTCATATTTAGCCTTAAGTTTCTTTCCGGTGAGCTCTACGGAAGGGTCACCACGTATGCGTTCGACGTCTCCTCGTTTATTCGAACGGTACACGTGATTCTCCCGCGGCAAACGAGCGTTGTCTAATTCCAATTCCGAGCCCTATCATGTTAAGTTTATCAATTTTCTTCACTAAGTTTCTTTCTTATTTTTGCGCCTTCCTTCAGCATTTCCACAAGGTTATTAAACAAACACCTCATGATAAGAGACCATTATGTATACTTCAGGTCGGTACTCGTCGTTGCAAAATCTCTCAACAAAAATGACCATTGATATTTGCAACATATGGATGCGTAGCTCATTAAAACAAAGCACTAGGTGGAATATATATAGGTGTGCGTAACTGGTGAGCATCGGAAAGCTCCTCTTTTTGAGCCATATGGAGTTAAATTTCTTATATTTACCCCTAAGTTTGTTTCCCGTGAGCTCTACTGAAGGGTACCCAAATATGTGTTCGCCGACTGTATCATTTTAAGTTTCTCAATCTTCTGCACTAAGTTTCATTCTGATTTTGGCGCCTAGACAGGCTGCTCATTTTAAAGAGGCACTAGGTGGAACATATATAGGTGTTCGGTGTGCGTCACCGGCGAGCGTTGTAAACCTCCTTTTTCTGAGCCATATGGAATTAAGTTTCTCATATTTAGCCTTAAGTTTCTTTCCCGTGAGCTCTATGGAAGGGTCACAAATTATGCGTTCGACGTCTCCTCGTTCGATCGAACGGTACACGTGATTCTCCCGCGGCAGACAAGCGTTGCCTAATTCCAATTTTGAGCCCTATCATGTTAAGTTTATCAATCTTTTTACACTAAGTTTCTTTCTGATTTTTGCGCCTTCCTTCAGCATTTCCACGTGGCTATTAAACCAACACCTCATGATAAGAGACCATTATGTATATTTCACGTCAGTACTCGTCGTTGCAAAATCACTCAACAAAAATGAACATTGATATTTGCAACATATGGATGCGTAGCTCATTAAAACAAGGCACTAGGTGGAATATATATAGGTTTGCAGAACCGGTGAGCGTCAGAAACCTCCTCTTTTTGAGCCATATGGAGTTAAGTTTCTCATATTTAGCCCTATGTTTCTTTCCCGTGAGCTCTATGGAAGGGTGACGAAATATGTGTTCGCCGACTCTATCGTGTTAAGTTTCTCAATATTACTGACTAAGTTTCTGTCTGATTTTTGCGCCTAGGCAGGCTGCTCATTTAAATGAGGCACTAGGTGGAATATATATAGGTGTTCGGTGTACGTCGGCGGCGAGCGTTGTAAACCTCCTTTTTCTGAGCCATATGGAGTTAAGTTTCTCATATTTAGCCTTAATTTCTTTCCCGTGAGCTCTACGGAAGGGTCACCAAATTTGCGTTGGACGACTCCTTGTTCGACCAAACGGTACACGTGATTCTCCCGCGGCAGACGAGCGTTGCCTAATTCCAATTTTGAGCCCTATCATGTTAAGTTTCTTAATCTTCTTCACTAAGTTTGTTTCTGATTTTTGCTCCCTTCAGCATTTCCACATGGTTATTAAACCAACACCTCATGATAAGAGACCATTGTTTATATTTGAGGTCCTTGCAAAATCTCTCCACAAACATGAGAGGAATTCTTACTTGACGAAAAAATCCAATCCCAGCACTTCCCTTTCATAATATATTAGACCATTTACTAGACATAGATACACGATAGAAGAACATATCTGATACGCCTATGACAAGGCACTAGGTGCAATTTTCTCAAAACAAGGCAAAATCTCCCAACCAGTGCGAGCGGAGACGGATTGTGATCAAATGGCGATTGATATTTGCAGCATATGGATGTGTAGCTCATTAAAACCAGGCTCTAGGTGGAATATATATAGGTGTGCATAAGAGGTGAGCGTCGGAAACCTCCTCTTTTTGAGCGTATGGACTTAAGTTTCTCATATTTACCCCTAAGTTTCTCACCCGTGAGCTCTACGGAAGATTGACCAAATATGTGTTCGCCGACTCTATCATGTTAAGTTTCTCAATCTTCTTCACTAAGTTTCTTTCTTATTTTTGCGCCTAGACAGGCTGCTCATTTAAATGAGGCACTAGGTGGAATATATATAGGTGTTCGGTGTGCATCCCCGGGGAGCGTTATAAACCTCCTTTTTCTGAGCCATATGGAGTTAAGTTTCTCATATTTAGCCTTAAGTTTCTTTCCGGTGAGCTCTACGGAAGGGTCACCACGTATGCGTTCGACGTCTCCTCGTTTATTCGAACGGTACACGTGATTCTCCCGCGGCAAACGAGCGTTGTCTAATTCCAATTCCGAGCCCTATCATGTTAAGTTTATCAATTTTCTTCACTAAGTTTCTTTCTTATTTTTGTGCCTTCCTTCAGCATTTCCACAAGGTTATTAAACAAACACCTCATGATAAGAGACCATTATGTATACTTCAGGTCGGTACTCGTCGTTGCAAAATCTCTCAACAAAAATGACCATTGATATTTGCAACATATGGATGCGTAGCTCATTAAAACAAAGCACTAGGTGGAATATATATAGGTGTGCGTAACTGGTGAGCATCGGAAAGCTCCTCTTATTGAGCCATATGGAGTTAAATTTCTTATATTTACCCCTAAGTTTGTTTCCCGTGAGCTCTACTGAAGGGTACCCAAATATGTGTTCGCCGACTGTATCATTTTAAGTTTCTCAATCTTCTGCACTAAGTTTCATTCTGATTTTGGCGCCTAGACAGGCTGCTCATTTTAAAGAGGCACTAGGTGGAACATATATAGTTGTTCGGTGTGCGTCACCGGCGAGCGTTGTAAACCTCCTTTTTCTGAGCCATATGGATTTAAGTTTCTCATATTTAGCCTTAAGTTTCTTTCCCGTGAGCTCTATGGAAGGGTCACAAATTATGCGTTCGACGTCTCCTCGTTCGATCGAACGGTACACGTGATTCTCCCGCGGCAGACAAGCGTTGCCTAATTCCAATTTTGAGCCCTATTATGTTAAGTTTATCAATCTTTTTACACTAAGTTTCTTTCTGATTTTTGCGCCTTCCTTCAGCATTTCCACGTGGTTATTAAACCAACACCTCATGATAAGAGACCATTATGTATATTTCACGTCAGTACTCGTCGTTGAAAAATCACTCAATAAAAATGAACATTGATATTTGCAACATATGGATGCGTAGCTCATTAAAACAAGGCACTAGGTGGAATATATATAGGTTTGCAGAACCGGTGAGCGTCAGAAACCTCCTCTTTTTGAGCCATATGGAGTTAAGTTTCTCATATTTAGCCCTATGTTTCTTTCCCGTGAGCTCTATGGAAGGGTGACGAAATATGTGTTCGCCGACTCTATCGTGTTAAGTTTCTCAATATTACTGACTAAGTTTCTGTCTGATTTTTGCGCCTAGGCAGGCTGCTCATTTAAATGAGGCACTAGGTGGAATATATATAGGTGTTCGGTGTACGTCGGCGGCGAGCGTTGTAAACCTCCTTTTTCTAAGCCATATGGAGTTAAGTTTCTCATATTTAGCCTTAATTTCTTTCCCGTGAGCTCTACGGAAGGGTCACCAAATTTGCGTTGGACGACTCCTTGTTCGACCAAACGGTACACGTGATTCTCCCGCGGCAGACGAGCGTTGCCTAATTCCAATTTTGAGCCCTATCATGTTAAGTTTCTTAATCTTCTTCACTAAGTTTGTTTCTGATTTTTGCTCCCTTCAGCATTTCCACATGGTTATTAAACCAACACCTCATGATAAGAGACCATTGTTTATATTTGAGGTCCTTGCAAAATCTCTCCACAAACATGAGAGGAATTCTTACTTGACGAAAAAATCCAATCCCAGCACTTCCCTTTCATAATATATTAGACCATTTACTAGACATAGATACACGATAGAAGAACATATCTGATACGCCTATGACAAGGCACTAGGTGCAATTTTCTCAAAACAAGGCAAAATCTCGCAACCAGTGCGAGCGGAGACGGATTGTGATCAAATGGCGATTGATATTTGCAGCATATGGATGTGTAGCTCATTAAAACCAGGCACTAGGTGGAATATATATAGGTGTGCATAACAGGGTGAGCGTCGGAAACCTCCTCTTTTTGAGCCGTATGGACTTAAGTTTCTCATATTTACCCCTAAGTTTCTCACCCGTGAGCTCTACGGAAGATTGACCAAATATGTGTTCGCCGACTCTATCATGTTAAGTTTCTTAATCTTCTTCACTAAGTTTCTTTCTTATTTTTGCGCCTAGACAGGCTGCTCATTTAAATGAGGCACTAGGTGGAATATATATAGGTGTTCGGTGTGCATCCCCGGGGAGCGTTATAAACCTCCTTTTTCTGAGCCATATGGAGTTAAGTTTCTCATATTTAGCCTTAAGTTTCTTTCCGGTGAGCTCTACGGAAGGGTCACCACGTATGCGTTCGACGTCTCCTCGTTTATTCGAACGGTACACGTGATTCTCCCGCGGCAAACGAGCGTTGTCTAATTCCAATTCCGAGCCCTATCATGTTAAGTTTATCAATTTTCTTCACTAAGTTTCTTTCTTATTTTTGCGCCTTCCTTCAGCATTTCCACAAGGTTATTAAACAAACACCTCATGATAAGAGACCATTATGTATACTTCAGGTCGGTACTCGTCGTTGCAAAATCTCTCAACAAAAATGACCATTGATATTTGCAACATATGGATGCGTAGCTCATTAAAACAAAGCACTAGGTGGAATATATATAGGTGTGCGTAACTGGTGAGCATCGGAAAGCTCCTCTTATTGAGCCATATGGAGTTAAATTTCTTATATTTACCCCTAAGTTTGTTTCCCGTGAGCTCTACTGAAGGGTACCCAAATATGTGTTCGCCGACTGTATCATTTTAAGTTTCTCAATCTTCTGCACTAAGTTTCATTCTGATTTTGGCGCCTAGACAGGCTGCTCATTTTAAAGAGGCACTAGGTGGAACATATATAGTTGTTCGGTGTGCGTCACCGGCGAGCGTTGTAAACCTCCTTTTTCTGAGCCATATGGATTTAAGTTTCTCATATTTAGCCTTAAGTTTCTTTCCCGTGAGCTCTATGGAAGGGTCACAAATTATGCGTTCGACGTCTCCTCGTTCGATCGAACGGTACACGTGATTCTCCCGCGGCAGACAAGCGTTGCCTAATTCCAATTTTGAGCCCTATCATGTTAAGTTTATCAATCTTTTTACACTAAGTTTCTTTCTGATTTTTGCGCCTTCCTTCAGCATTTCCACGTGGTTATTAAACCAACACCTCATGAGAAGAGACCATTATGTATATTTCACGTCAGTACTCGTCGTTGAAAAATCACTCAATAAAAATGAACATTGATATTTGCAACATATGGATGCATAGCTCATTAAAACAAGGCACTAGGTGGAATATATATAGGTTTGCAGAACCGGTGAGCGTCAGAAACCTCCTCTTTTTGAGCCATATGGAGTTAAGTTTCTCATATTTAGCCCTATGTTTCTTTCCCGTGAGCTCTATGGAAGGGTGACGAAATATGTGTTCGCCGACTCTATCGTGTTAAGTTTCTCAATATTACTGACTAAGTTTCTGTCTGATTTTTGCGCCTAGGCAGGCTGCTCATTTAAATGAGGCACTAGGTGGAATATATATAGGTGTTCGGTGTACGTCGGCGGCGAGCGTTGTAAACCTCCTTTTTCTAAGCCATATGGAGTTAAGTTTCTCATATTTAGCCTTAATTTCTTTCCCGTGAGCTCTACGGAAGGGTCACCAAATTTGCGTTGGACGACTCCTTGTTCGACCAAACGGTACACGTGATTCTCCCGCGGCAGACGAGCGTTGCCTAATTCCAATTTTGAGCCCTATCATGTTAAGTTTCTTAATCTTCTTCACTAAGTTTGTTTCTGATTTTTGCTCCCTTCAGCATTTCCACATGGTTATTAAACCAACACCTCATGATAAGAGACCATTGTTTATATTTGAGGTCCTTGCAAAATCTCTCCACAAACATGAGAGGAATTCTTACTTGACGAAAAAATCCAATCCCAGCACTTCCCTTTCATAATATATTAGACCATTTACTAGACATAGATACACGATAGAAGAACATATCTGATACGCCTATGACAAGGCACTAGGTGCAATTTTCTCAAAACAAGGCAAAATCTCGCAACCAGTGCGAGCGGAGACGGATTGTGATCAAATGGCGATTGATATTTGCAGCATATGGATGTGTAGCTCATTAAAACCAGGCACTAGGTGGAATATATATAGGTGTGCATAACAGGTGAGCGTCGGAAACCTCCTCTTTTTGAGCCGTATGGACTTAAGTTGCTCATATTTACCCCTAAGTTGCTCATTAAAACAAAGCACTAGGTGGAATATATATAGGTGTGCGTAACTGGTGAGCATCGGAAAGCTCCTCTTATTGAGCCATATGGAGTTAAATTTCTTATATTTACCCCTAAGTTTGTTTCCCGTGAGCTCTACTGAAGGGTACCCAAATATGTGTTCGCCGACTGTATCATTTTAAGTTTCTCAATCTTCTGCACTAAGTTTCATTCTGATTTTGGCGCCTAGACAGGCTGCTCATTTTAAAGAGGCACTAGGTGGAACATATATAGTTGTTCGGTGTGCGTCACCGGCGAGCGTTGTAAACCTCCTTTTTCTGAGCCATATGGATTTAAGTTTCTCATATTTAGCCTTAAGTTTCTTTCCCGTGAGCTCTATGGAAGGGTCACAAATTATGCGTTCGACGTCTCCTCGTTCGATCGAACGGTACACGTGATTCTCCCGTGGCAGACAAGCGTTGCCTAATTCCAATTTTGAGCCCAATCATGTTAAGTTTATCAATCTTTTTACACTAAGTTTCTTTCTGATTTTTGCGCCTTCCTTCAGCATTTCCACGTGGTTATTAAACCAACACCTCATGATAAGAGACCATTATGTATATTTCACATCAGTACTCGTCGTTGCAAAATCACTCAACAAAAATGAACATTGATATTTGCAACATATGGATGCGTAGCTCATTAAAACAAGGCACTAGGTGGAATATATATAGGTTTGCAGAACCGGTGAGCGTCAGAAACCTCCTCTTTTTGAGCCATATGGAGTTAAGTTTCTCATATTTAGCCCTATGTTTCTTTCCCGTGAGCTCTATGGAAGGGTGACGAAATATGTGTTCGCCGACTCTATCGTGTTAAGTTTCTCAATATTACTGACTAAGTTTCTGTCTGATTTTTGCGCCTAGGCAGGCTGCTCATTTAAATGAGGCACTAGGTGGAATATATATAGGTGTTCGGTGTACGTCGGCGGCGAGCGTTGTAAACCTCCTTTTTCTGAGCCATATGGAGTTAAGTTTCTCATATTTAGCCTTAATTTCTTTCCCGTGAGCTCTACGGAAGGGTCACCAAATTTGCGTTGGACGACTCCTTGTTCAACCAAACGGTACACGTGATTCTCCCGCGGCAGACGAGCGTTGCCTAATTCCAATTTTGAGCCCTATCATGTTAAGTTTCTTAATCTTCTTCACTAAGTTTGTTTCTGATTTTTGCTCCCTTCAGCATTTCCACATGGTTATTAAACCAACACCTCATGATAAGAGACCATTCTTTATATTTGAGGTCCTTGCAAAATCTCTCCACAAACATGAGAGGAATTCTTACTTGACGAAAAAATCCAATCCCAGCACTTCCCTTTCATAATATATTAGACCATTTACTAGACATAGATACACGATAGAAGAACATATCTGATACGCCTATGACAAGGCACTAGGTGCAATTTTCTCAAACAAGGCAAAATCTCGCAACCAGTGCGAGCGGAGACGGATTGTGATCAAATGGCGATTGATATTTGCAGCATATGGATGTGTAGCTCATTAAAACCAGGCTCTAGGTGGAATATATATAGGTGTGCATAACAGGTGAGCGTCGGAAACCTCCTCTTTTTGAGCGTATGGACTTAAGTTTCTCATATTTACCCCTAAGTTTCTCACCCGTGAGCTCTACGGAAGATTGACCAAATATGTGTTCGCCGACTCTATCATGTTAAGTTTCTCAATCTTCTTCACTAAGTTTCTTTCTTATTTTTGCGCCTAGGCAGGCTGCTCATTTAAATGAGGCACTAGGTGGAATATATATAGGTGTTCGGTGTGCATCCCCGGCGAGCGTTATAAACCTCCTTTTTCTGAGCCATATGGAGTTAAGTTTCTCATATTTAGCCTTAAGGTTCTTTCCGGTGAGCTCTACGGAAGGGTCACCACGTATGCGTTCGACGTCTCCTCGTTTATTCGAACGGTACACGTGATTCTCCCGCGGCAAACGAGCGTTGTCTAATTCCAATTCCGAGCCCTATCATGTTAAGTTTATCAATTTTCTTCACTAAGTTTCTTTCTTATTTTTGCGTCTTCCTTCAGCATTTCCACAAGGTTGTTAAACAAACACCTCATGATAAGAGACCATTATGTATACTTCAGGTCGGTACTCGTCGTTGCAAAATCTCTCAACAAAAATGACCATTGATATTTGCAACATATGGATGCGTAGCTCATTAAAACAAAGCACTAGGTGGAATATATATAGGTGTGCGTAACTGGTGAGCATCGGAAAGCTCCTCTTATTGAGCCATATGGAGTTAAATTTCTTATATTTACCCCTAAGTTTGTTTCCCGTGAGCTCTACTGAAGGGTACCCAAATATGTGTTCGCCGACTGTATCATTTTAAGTTTCTCAATCTTCTGCACTAAGTTTCATTCTGATTTTGGCGCCTAGACAGGCTGCTCATTTTAAAGAGGCACTAGGTGGAACATATATAGTTGTTCGGTGTGCGTCACCGGCGAGCGTTGTAAACCTCCTTTTTCTGAGCCATATGGATTTAAGTTTCTCATATTTAGCCTTAAGTTTCTTTCCCGTGAGCTCTATGGAAGGGTCACAAATTATGCGTTCGACGTCTCCTCGTTCGATCGAACGGTACACATGATTCTCCCGCGGCAGACAAGCGTTGCCTAATTCCAATTTTGAGCCCTATCATGTTAAGTTTATCAATCTTTTTACACTAAGTTTCTTTCTGATTTTTGCGCCTTCCTTCAGCATTTCCACGTGGTTATTAAACCAACACCTCATGATAAGAGACCATTATGTATATTTCACGTCAGTACTCGTCGTTGCAAAATCACTCAACAAAAATGAACATTGATATTTGCAACATATGGATGCGTAGCTCATTAAAACAAGGCACTAGGTGGAATATATATAGGTTTGCAGAACCGGTGAGCGTCAGAAACCTCCTCTTTTTGAGCCATATGGAGTTAAGTTTCTCATATTTAGCCCTATGTTTCTTTCCCGTGAGCTCTATGGAAGGGTGACGAAATATGTGTTCGCCGACTCTATCGTGTTAAGTTTCTCAATATTACTGACTAAGTTTCTGTCTGATTTTTGCGCCTAGGCAGGCTGCTCATTTAAATGAGGCACTAGGTGGAATATATATAGGTGTTCGGTGTACGTCGGCGGCGAGCGTTGTAAACCTCCTTTTTCTGAGCCATATGGAGTTAAGTTTCTCATATTTAGCCTTAATTTCTTTCCCGTGAGCTCTACGGAAGGGTCACCAAATTTGCGTTGGACGACTCCTTGTTCGACCAAACGGTACACGTGATTCTCCCGCGGCAGACGAGCGTTGCCTAATTCCAATTTTGAGCCCTATCATGTTAAGTTTCTTAATCTTCTTCACTAAGTTTGTTTCTGATTTTTGCTCCCTTCAGCATTTCCACATGGTTATTAAACCAACACCTCATGATAAGAGACCATTGTTTATATTTCAGGTCCTTGCAAAATCTCTCCACAAACATGAGAGGAATTCTTACCTGACGAAAAAATCCAATCCCAGCACTTCCCTTTCATAATATATTAGACCATTTACTAGACATAGATACACGATAGAAGAACATATCTGATACGCCTATGACAAGGCACTAGGTGCAATTTTCTCAAAACGAGGCAAAATCTCGCAACCAGTGCGAGCGGAGACGGATTGTGATCAAATGGCAATTGATATTTGCAGCATATGGATGTGTAGCTCATTAAAACCAGGCACTAGGTGGAATATATATAGGTGTGCATAACAGGTGAGCGTCGGAAACGTCCTCTTTTTGAGCCATATGGACTTAAGTTTCTCATATTTACCCCTAAGTTTCTCACCCGTGAGCTCTACGGAAGGGTGACCAAATATGTGTTCGCCGACTCTATCATGTTAAGTTTCTCAATCTTCTTCACTAAGTTTCTTTCTTATTTTTGCACCTAGACAGGCTGCTCATTTAAATGAGGCACTAGGTGGAATATATATAGGTGTTCAGTGTGCATCCCCTGCGAGCGTTATAAACCTACTTTTTTTGAGCCATATGGAGTTAAGTTTCTCATATTTAGCCTTAAGTTTCTTTCGGTGAGCTCTACGGTAGGGTTACCACTTATGCGTTCGACGTCTCCTCGTTTATTCGAACGGTACACGTGATTCCCCCGCGGCAAACGAGCATTGCCTAATTCCAATTTTGAGCCCTATCATGTTAAGTTTATCAATTTTCTTCACTAAGTTTCTTTCTTATTTTTGTGCCTTCCTTCAGCATTTCCACAAGGTTATTAAACAAACACCTCATGATAAGAGACCATTATGTATACTTCAGGTCGGTACTCGTCGTTGCAAAATCTCTCAACAAAAATGACCATTGATATTTGCAACATATGGATGTGTAGCTCATTAAAACGAAGCACTAGGTGGAATATATATAGGTATGCGTAACTGGTGAGCATCGGAAAGCTCCTCTTTTTGAGCCATATGGAGTTAAATTTCTTATATTTACCCCTAAGTTTGTTTCCCGTGAGCTCTACTAAAGGGTAACCAAATATGTGTTCGCCGACTTTATCATTTTAAGTTTCTCAATCTTCTTCACTAAGTTTCATTCTGATTTTCGCGCCTAGACAGGCTGCTCATTTTAAAGAGGCACTAGGTGGAACATATATAGGTGTTCGGTGTGCGTCACCGGCGAGCGTTGTAAACCTCCTTTTTCTGAGCCATATGGAGTTAAGTTTCTCATATTTAGCCTTAAGTTTCTTTCCCGTGAGCTCTATGGAATGGTCACAAATTATGCGTTCGACATCTCCTCGTTCGATCGAACGGTACACGTGATTCTTCCGCGGCAGACGAGCGTTGCCTAATTCCAATTTTGAGCCCTATCATGTTAAGTTTATCAATCTTCTTCACTAAGTTTCTTTCTGATTTTTGCGCCTTCCTTCAGCATTTCCACGTGGTTATTAAACCAACACCTCATGATAAGAGACCATCATGTATACTTCAGGTCGGTACTCGTCGTTGCAAAATCTCTCAACAAAAATGACCATTGATATTTGCAACATATGGATGCGTAGCTCATTAAAACGAAGCACTAGGTGGAATATATATAGGTATGCGTAACTGGTGAGCATCGGAAAGCTCCTCTTTTTGAGCCATATGGAGTTAAATTTCTTATATTTACCCCTAAGTTTGTTTCCCGTGAGCTCTCCTGAAGGGTAACCAAATATGTGTTCGCCGACTGTATCATTTTAAGTTTCTCAATCCTCTTCACTAAGTTTCATTCTGATTTTTGCGCCTAGACATGCTGCTCATTTTAAAGAGGCACTAGGTGGAACATATATAGGTGTTTGGTGTGCGTCACCGGCGAGCGTTGTAAACCTCCTTTTTCTGAGCCATATGGAGTTAAGTTTCTCATATTTAGCCTTAAGTTTCTTTCCCGTGAGCTCTATGGAAGGGTCACAAATTATGCGTTCGACGTCTCCTCGTTCGATCGAACGGTACACGTGATTCTCCCGCGGCAGACGAGCGTTGCCTAATTCCAATTTTGAGCCCTATCATGTTAAGTTTATCAATCTTCTTCACTAAGTTTCTTTCTGATTTTTGCGCCTTCCTTCAGCATTTCCACGTGGTTATTAAACCAACACCTCATGATAAGAGACCATTATGTATATTTCAGGTCAGTACTCGTCGTTGCAAAATCACTCAACAAAAATGAACATTGATATTTGCAACATATGGATGGGTAGCTCATTAAAACAAGGCACTAGGTGGAATATACATAGGTTTGCATAACCGGTGAGCGTCAGAAACCTCCTCTTTTTGAGCCATATGGAGTTACGTTTCTCATATTTAGCCCTAAGTTTCTTTCCCGTGAGCTCTATGGAAGGGTGACGAAATATGCGTTCGCCGACTCTATCATGTTAAGTTTCTCAATCTTCTTCACTAAGTTTCTTTCTTATTTTTGCGCCTAGACAGGCTGCTCATTTAAATGAGGCACTAGGTGGAATATATATAGGTGTTCGGTGTGCATCCCCGGCGAGCGTTATAAACCTCCTTTTTCTGAGCCATATGGAGTTAAGTTTCTCATATTTAGCCTTAAGTTTCTTTCCGGTGAGCTCTACGGAAGGGTCACCACTTATGCGTTCGACGTCTCCTCGTTTATTCGAACGGTACACGTGATTCTCCCGCAGCAAACGAGCGTCGTCTAATTCCAATTCCGAGCCCTATCATGTTAAGTTTATCAATTTTCTTCACTAAGTTTCTTTCTTATTTTTGCGCCTTCCTTCAGCATTTCCACAAGGTTATTAAACAAACACCTCATGATAAGAGACCATTATGTATACGTCAGGTCGGTACTCGTCGTTGCAAAATCTCTCAACAAAAATGACCATTGATATTTGCAACATATGGATGCGTAGCTCATTAAAACGAAGCACTAGGCGGAATATATATAGGTGTGCGTAACTGGTGAGCATCGGAAAGCTCCTCTTTTTGAGCCATATGGAGTTAAATTTCTTATATTTACCCCTAAGTTTGTTTCCCGTGAGCTCTACTGAAGGGTAACCAAATATGTGTTCGCCGACTGTATCATTTTAAGTTTCTCAATCTTCTTCACTAAGTATCATTCTGATTTATGCGCCTAGACAGGCTGCTCATTTTAAAGAGGCACTAGGTGGAACATATATAGGTGTTCGGTGTGCGTCACCGGCGAGCGTTGTAAACCTCCTTTTTCGGAGCCATATGGAGTTAAGTTTCTCATATTTAGCCTTAAGTTTCTTTCCCGTGAGCTCTATGGAAGGGTCACAAATTATGCGTTCGACGTCTCCTCGTTCGATCGAACGGGACACGTGATTCTCCAGCGGCAGACGAGCGTTGCCTAATTCCAATTTTGAGCCCTATCATGTTAAGTTTATCAATCTTCTTCACTAAGTTTCTTTCTGATTTTTGCGCCTTCCTTCAGCATTTCCACGTGGTTATTAAACCAACACCTCATGATAAGAGACCATTATGTATATTTCAGGTCGGCGCAACATATTTATGCGTAGCTCATTAAAACGAGGCACTAGGTGGAATATATATAGGTTTGCATAACCGGTGAGCGTCGGAAACCTCCTTTTTGAGCCATATGGAGTTAAGTTTCTCATATTTACCCCTAAGTTTCTTTCCCGTGAGCTCTATGGAAGGGTCACCAAATTTGCGTTGGACGACTCCTCGTTCGACCGAACGGTTCACGTGATTCTCCCGCCGCAGACGAGCGTCACCTAATTCCAATTTCCGGCCGTATCATGTTAAGTTTCTTAATCTTCTTCACTAAGTTTCTTTCTCATTTTTGTGCCCTTCAGTATTTCCAACTGGTTATTAAACCAACACCTCATGATAAGAGACCATTGTTTATATTTCAGGTCCTTGCAAAATCTCTCAACTAACATAAGAGGAATTCTTACCTCACAAAAAATCCAATCCTAGCACTTCCCTTTCATAATATATTAGACCATTTATTAGAAATAGATACATGATAGAAGAACATATCTGATTCGCCTATGACAAGGCACTAAGTGCAGTTTTCTCAAGACAAGGCAAAATCTCTCAACCAGTGCCAGCGGAGATGGATGGTGATCAAACGACCATTGATATTTGCAACATGTGGATGCGTAGCTCATTAAAACAAGGCACTAGGTGGAATATATATAGGTGTGCGTCACCGGCGAGCGTTGTAAAACTCCTTTTTCTAAGCCATATGGAGTTAAGTTTCTCATATTTAACCTTCAGTTTCTTTCTCGTGAGCTCTATGGAAGGGTCACCAATTATGCGTTCGACGTCTCCTCGTTCGATCGAACGGGACACGTGATTCTCCAGCGGCAGACGAGCGTTGCCTAATTCCAATTTTGAGCCCTATCATGTTAAGTTTATCAATCTTCTTCACTAAGTTTCTTTCTGATTTTTGCGCCTTCCTTCAGCATTTCCACGTGGTTATTAAACCAACACCTCATGATCAGAGACCATTATGTATATTTCAGGTCGGTACTCGTCGTTGCAAAATCTCTCAACAAAAATGAACATTGATATTTGCAACATATTTATGCGTAGCTCATTAAAACGAGGCACTAGGTGGAATATATATAGGTTTGCATAACCGGTGAGCGTCGGAAACCTCCTTTTTGAGCCATATGGAGTTAAGTTTCTCATATTTACCCCTAAGTTTCTTTCCCGTGAGCTCTATGGAAGGGTCACCAAATTTGCGTTGGACGACTCCTCGTTCGACCGAACGGTTCACGTGATTCTCCCGCCGCAGACGAGCGTCACCTAATTCCAATTTCGAGCCGTATCATGTTAAGTTTCTTAATCTTCTTCACTAAGTTTCTTTCTCATTTTTGTGCCCTTCAGTATTTCGAACTGGTTATTAAACCAACACCTCATGATAAGAGACCATTGTTTATATTTCAGGTCCTTGCAAAATCTCTCAACTAACATAAGAGGAATTCTTACCTCACAAAAAATCCAATCCTAGCACTTCCCTTTCATAATATATTAGACCATTTATTAGACATAGATACATGATAGAAGAACATATCTGATTCGCCTATGACAAGGCACTAAGTGCAGTTTTCTCAAGACAAGGCAAAATCTCTCAACCAGTGCCAGCGGAGATGGATGGTGATCAAACGACCATTGATATTTGCAACATGTGGATGCGTAAATAATTAAAACAAGGCACTAGGTGGAATATATATAGGTGTGCGTCACTGGCGAGCGTTGTAAAACTCCTTTTTCTAAGCCATATGGAGTTAAGTTTCTCATATTTAACCTTCAGTTTCTTTCCCGTGAGCTCTATGGAAGGGTCACCAATTATGCGTTCGACGTCTCCTCGTTCGATCGAACGGTACATGTGATTCTCCCGCGGCAGACGAGCGTTGCCTAATTCCAATTTTGAGCCCTATCACGTTAAGTTTATCAATCTTCTTCAGTAAGTTTCTTTCTGATTTTTGCGCCTTCCTTCAGCATTTCCACATGGTTATTAAACTAACACCTCATGATAAGAGACCATTATGTATATTTCAGGTCGGTACTCGTCGTTGCAAAATCTCTCAACAAAAATGAACATTCATATATGCAACATATGGATGCGTAGCTCATTAAAACGAGGCACTAGGTGGAATATATATAGGTTTGCATAACCGGTGAGCGTCGGAAACCTCCTCTTTTTGAGCCATATGGAGTTAAGTTTCTCATATTTACCCCTAAGTTTCTTTCTCGTGAGCCCTACGGAAGGGTCACCAAATTTGCGTTGGACGACTCCCGCGGCAGACGAGCGTCACCTAAGTCCAATTTCGAGCCGTATCATGTTAAGTTTCTTAATCTTCTTCACTAAGTTTCTTTCTCATTTTTGTGCCCTTCAGTATTTCCAAATGGTTATTAAACCAACACCTCATGATAAGAGACCATTGTTTATATTTCAGGTCCTTGCAAAATCTCTCAACAAACATAAGAGAAATTCTTACCTCACAAAAAAATCCAATCCCAGCACTTCGCTTTCATAATATATTAGACCATTTATTAGACATAGATACATGATAGAAGAACATATCTGATTCGCCTATGACAAGGCACTAAGTGCAGTTTTCTCAAGACAAGGCAAAATCTCTCAACCAGTGCCAGCGAAGATGGATGGTGATCAAACGACCATTGATATTTGCAACATGTGGATGCGTAGCTCATTAAAACAAGGCACTAGGTGGAATATATATAGGTGTGCGTCACCGGCGAGCGTTGTAAACCTCCTTTTTCTAAGCCATATGGAGTTAAGTTTCTCATATTTAACCTTAAGTTTCTTTCTCGTGAGCTCTATGGAAGGGTCACCAATTATGCGTTCGACGTCTCCTCGTTCGATCGAACGGTACACGTGATTCTCCCGTGGCATACGAGCGTTGCCTAATTCCAATTTTGAGCCCTATCATGTTAAGTTTATCAATCTTCTTCACTAAGTTTCTTTCTTATTTTTGCGCCGTCCTTCAGCATTTCCACGTGGTTATTAAACCAACACCTCATGATAAGAGACCATTATGTATATTTTAGGTCGGTACTCGTCGTTGCAAAATCTCTCAACGAAAATGAACGTTGATATTTGCAACATATGGATGCGTAGCTCATGAAAACGAGGCACTAGGTTGAATATATATAGGTTTGCATAACCGGTGAGCGTCGGAAACCTCCTCTTTTTGAGCCATATGGAGTTAAGTTTCTCATATTTACCCCTAAGTTTCTTTCCCGTGAGCTCTACGGAAGGGTGACGAAATATGCGTTCGTTGACTCTATCGTGTTATGTTTGTCAATCTTACTCACTAAGTTTATGTCTGATTTTTGCGCCTAGGCAGGCTGCTCATTTAAAAGAGGCACTAGGTGGAATATATATCGGTGTTCGGTGTGCATCGCCGGCGAGCGTTGTAAACCTCCTTTTTCTGAGCCACATGGAGTTAAGTTTCTCATAGTTAGCCTTAATTTTCTTTCCCGTGAGCTCTACGGAAGGTTCACCAAATTTACGTTGGACGACTCCTTGTTCGACCAAACGGTACACGTGATTCTTCCGCGGCAGACGAGCGTTGCCTAATTCCAATTTTGAGCCCTATCATGTTAAGTTTCTTAATTTTCTTCACTAAGTTTGTTTCTGATTTTTGCGCCCTTCAGCATTTCCACATGGTTATTAAACCAACACCTCATGATAAGAGACCATTGTTTATATTTCAGGTCCTTGCAAAATCTCTAAACAAACATGAGAGGAATTCTTACCTCACGAAAAAATCCCATCCCAGCACTTCCCGTTCATAATACATTAGACCATTTACTAGACATAGATACACGATAGAAGAACATATCTGATACGCCTATGACAAGGCACTAGGTGCAATTTTCTCAAGACAAGGCAAAATCTCTCAACCAGTGCCAGCGGAGACGGACGGTGATCAAATGGCGATTGATATTTGCAGCATATGAATGTGTATCTCATTAAAACCAGGCACTAGGTGGAATATATATAGGTGTGCGTAACAGGTGAGCGTCGGAAACCTCCTCTTTTTGAGCCATATGGACTTAAGTATCTCATATTTACCCCTAAGTTTCTCACCCGTGAGCTTTACAGAAGGGTGACCAAATATGTGTTCGCCGACTCTATCATGTTAAGTTTCTCAATCTTCTTCACTAAGTTTCTTTCTTATTTTTGTGCCTAGACAGGCTGCTCATTTAAATGAAGCACTAGGTGGAATATATATAGGTGTTCGGTGTGCGTCCCCGGCGAGCGTTGTAAACCTCCTTTTTCTGAGCCATATGAAGTTAAGTTTCTCATATTTAGCCTCAAGTTTCTTTCCGGTGAGCTCTACGGAAGGGTCACCAATTATGCGTTCGACATCTCCTCGTTTGATCGAACAGTACACGTGATTCTCTCGCGGCAAACGAGCGTTGTCTAATTACAATTTCGAGCCCTATCGTGTTAAGTTTATCAATCTTCTTCACTATGTTTCTTTCTTATTTTTGTGCCTTCCTTCAGCATTTCCACAAGGTTATTAAACAAACACCTCATGATAAGAGACCATTATGTATACTTCAGGTCGGTACTCGTCGTTGCAAAATCACTCAACAAAAATGACCATTGATATTTGCAACATATGGATGCGTAGCTCATTAAAACGAAGCACTAGGTGGAATATATATAGGTGTGCTTAACTGGTGAGCGTCGGAAACCTCCTTTTTTTGAGCCATATGGAGTTAAGTTTCCTATATTTACCCCTAAGTTTGTTTCCCGTGAGCTCTACGGAAGGGTAACCAAATATGTGTTCGCCGACTGTATCATGTTAAGTTTCTCAATCTTCTTCACTAAGTTTCATTCTGATTTTTGCGCCTAGACAGGCTGCTTATTTTAAAGAGGCACTAGGTGGAACATATATAGGTGTTCGGTGTGCGCCACCGGCGAGCGTTGTAAACCTCCTTTTTCTGAGCCATATGGAGTTAAGTTTCTCATATTTAGCTTTAAGTTTCTTTCCCGTGAGCTCTATGGAAGGGTCAGCAATTATGCGTTCGACGTCTCCTCGTTCGATCGAACGGTACACGTGATTCTCCCGCGGCAGACGAGCGTTGCCTAATTCCAATTTTGAGCCCTATCATGTTAAGTTTATCAATCTTCTTCACTAAGTTTCTTTCTGATTTTTGCGCCTTCCTTCAGCATTTCCACATGGTTATTAAACCAACACCTCATGATAAGAGACAATTATGTATATTTCAGGTCGGTACTCGTCGTTGCAAAATCTCTCAACAAAAATGAAGATTGATATTTGCAACATATGGATGCGTAGCTAATTAAAACGAGGCACTAGGTGGAATATATATAGGTTTGCATAACCGGTGAGCGTCGGAAACCTCCTCTTTTTGAGCCATATGGAGTTAAGTTTCCCATATTTACCCCTAAGTTTCTTTCCCGTGAGCTCTACGGAAGGGTCACCAAATTTGCGTTGGACGACTCCTCGTTCGACCGAACGGTTCACGTGATTCTCCCGCGGCAGACGAGCGTCACCTAATTCCAATTTCGAGCCGTATCATGTTAAGTTTCTTAATCTTCTTCACTAAGTTTCTTTCTCATTTTTGTGCCCTTCAGTATTTCCAAATGGTTATTAAACCAACACCTCATGATAAGAGACCATTGTTTATATTTCAGGTCCTTGCAAAATCTCTCAAAAACATAAGAGGAATTCGTACCTCAGGAAAAAAATCCAATCCCAGCACTTCCCTTTCATAATATATTAGACCATTTATTAGACATAGATACATGATAGAAGAACATATCTGATTCGCCTATGACAAGGCACTAAGTGCAGTTTTCTCAAGACAAGGCAAAATCTCTCAACCAGTGCCAGCGGAGATGGATGGTGATCAAACGACCATTGATATTTGCAGCATGTGGATGCGTAGCTTACTAAAACGAGGCACTAGGTGGAATATATATAGGTGTGCGTCACCGGCGAGCGTTGTAAACCTCCTTTTTCTAAGCCATATGGAGTTATGTTTCTCATATTTAACCTTAAGTTTCTTTCCCGTTAGCCCTATGGAAGGGTCACCAATTATGCGTTCGATGTCTCCTCGTTCGATCGAACGGTACACGTGATTCTCCCGCGTCAGACGAGCGTTGCCTAATTTCATTTGAGCCCTATCATGTTAAGTTTATCAATCTTCTTCACTAAGTTTCTTTCTGATTTTTGCGCCTTCCTTCAGCATTTCCACGTGGTTATTAAACCAACACCTAATGATAAGAGACCATTAT
This sequence comes from Triticum aestivum, assembly GCF_018294505.1. Lineage (NCBI taxonomy): Eukaryota > Viridiplantae > Streptophyta > Magnoliopsida > Poales > Poaceae > Triticum > Triticum aestivum. The sequence goes on from NC_057799.1 coordinate 94,836,799, forward strand.
GTATATTTCAGGTCGGTACTCGTCGTTGCAAAATCTCTCAACAAAAATGAACATTGATATTTGCAACATATGGATGCGTAGCTCATTAAAACGAGGCACTAGGTGGAATATATATAGGTTTTCATAACCGGTGAGCGTCGGAAACCTCCTCTTTTTGAGCCATATGGAGTTAAGTTTCTCATATTTACCCCTAAGTTTCTTTCTCGTGAGCTCTACGGAAGGGTGACGAAATATGCGTTCGTTGACTCTATCGTGTTATGTTTCTCAATCTTACTCACTAAGTTTATGTCTGATTTTTGCGCCTAGGCAGGCTGCTCATTTAAAAGAGGCACTAGGTGGAATATATATAGGTGTTCGGTGTGCATCGCTGGCGACCGTTGTAAACATCCTTTTTCTGAGCCACATGGAGTTCAGTTTCTCATAGTTAGCCTTAATTTTCTTTCCCGTGAGCTCTACGGAAGGGTCACCAAATTTGCGTTGGACGACTCCTTGTTCGACCAAACGGTACACGTGATTCTGCCGCGGCAGACGAGCGTTGCCTAATTCCAATTTTGAGTCCTATCATGTTAAGTTTCTTAATCTTCTTCACTAAGTTTGTTTCTGATTTTTGCGCCCTTCAGCATTTCCACATGGTTATTAAACCAACACCTCATGATACGACACCATTGTTTATAATTCAGGTCCTTGCAAAATCTCTCAACAAACATGAGAGGAATTCTTACCTCATGAAAAAATCCAATCCCAGCACTTCCCTTTCATAATATATTAGACCATTTACTAGACATAGATACACGATAGAAGAACATATCTGATACGCCTATGACAAGGCACTAGGTGCAATTATCTCAAGACAAGGCAAAATCTCTCAACCAGTGCCAGCGGAGACGGACGGTGATCAAATGGCGATTGATATTTGCAGCATATGGATGTGTAGCTCATTAAAACCAGGCACTAGGTGGAATATATATAGGTGTGCGTAACAGGTGAGCGTCGGAAACCTCCTCTTTTTGAGCCATATGGTATTAAGTTTCTCATATTTACCCCTAAGTTTCTCACCCGTGAGCTTTACAGAAGGGTGACCAAATATGTGTTCGCCGACTCTATCATGTTAAGTTTCTCAATCTTCTTCACTAAGTTTCTTTCTTGTTTCGCCTAGACAGGCTGCTCATTTAAATGAAGCACTAGGTGGAATATATATAGGTGTTCGGTGTGCGTCCCCGGCGAGCGTTGTAAACCTCCTTTTTCTGAGCCATATGGAGTTAAGTTTCTCATATTTAGCCTTAAGTTTCTTTCCGGTGAGCTCTACGGAAGGGTCACCAATTATGCGTTCGACATCTCCTCGTTCGATCGAACGGTACACGTGATTCTCCCGCGGCAAACGAGCGTTGTCTAATTCCAATTTCGAGCCTTATCATGTTAAGTTTATCAATCTTCTTCACTAAGTTTGTTTCTTATTT